>NC_141228.1:19607275-19754775 GCF_054856515.1 Filicampus tigris
ATATATCATTGTTACTTTTTGCCATTGCCCGCCCATACACGTCGTTATGGTCCAGTCACTTCAATTGTGCTGTTTTTTTAAAAAAATCATTTATAGCCATCTTTAAAGGGGACATATTATGGAAAATTGAATTTTTAATTGATTGTGTACAAATAGTCTTCAGAGTGCCATTCCACACATCAAGTGTGAAATCTATTTTGAGTTGTTCTAAATTTGGTTGGATTGTGATTTACATAATCCTGGCCCCCTGGCTGAGTTTCTCCACCCATGAATCGGCAGCTAGCCTGGGCGTGGATATCTGCCATTTTCAAGTGATGGTCGGCCTACACAGAGGTGCTAATTTGCCAAAGTCAAAACTGTTCAAGTAAAAGCGTGAATTTTCTGAATAGCTAAATTGTTGACATAAATATATAATCCATGCTTTAATTATCTTTAGGGGGAACTTGCTGTTTTTCACTTTCAAGTCCGGTCCAGTAGTAGTAGTCGCTCACCGCCTCGCAACCCCCTAGCTCCGCCCCTGGCTGTCAAAAATGTCCTCGGGGTATTTTGACAGAAGCATGATATTGATGCACCTGGAAACTTTTAAATTGTGGAAAAAAATGTAATACGTCTCCTTTAATACATTTATTGCCATGTTTGCTGGAAGACGAGTCATGCTTGACAATCGGTTCTCCCAAACTTACTAAAGTACATCGTCATCTTAAATACCTTTTTTTTGTATGTATAATTCACTACGATTAAAAAAAAAAAAAAAGATAGAAAAATCAGAGAAATTGTGTGCCTAAAATAAACATTGGACTAAGTTTGGGAAACCGCTGCTTTACAGATACAGTGCATAAGCTGAAATGTAGAGGAAGCACAGCAGATATTCAAATTCAGTATCTTTAAGGACAAAGGTGGACTGATAGGCACCACGAGTCCCTGGTGGACTTGGACCCACGAACACTGTTTGTTAATTTTTTTTTCTTTTTTTTTTTTTTTCGTTCTCTCTAACGGACTCACACCAGGACACTCAGAGATTACTTCCCTTCTTTTCCACCCGCTTTAAGATTTGATTGTACAGTTCATAAGCTATTTCGTTTATGTTACATTTTCATTCATGAAGCAATCAAAGAAACAAATCGAGAAGAATGATTTTTTTTTTTTCTCCAATTGCTGTAAATATGCCAAATTGGATGACACATAACCTGTATTACATAAATGATTTTTAAGTAAAAGAAAGTTAAAAAAAAAAAAAAGTATGCAAGTGTATGTAATGATGTCATTTTCCCTCATAGATTTAATAACTCACCTTATGTTTTCTTGCTATGGTTGGTGGGGTGCACTATTGTAATACGGTATAATACAAATACTGATAAAAATAATCATTTGTCCCTTCAAAAAAAAAAAAAAAAAATATATATATATATATATATATATATATATATATATATATATATATATATATATACATACACACTGTATATTACCATTTTTTCCCACTGATGCAATCAATAAAAATAATCAAATACTCCTTGAAATGTTTTTATGGGAATAAAAAGCAATAAAAATAAAAGATTTAAATGGCTAAAAAAATATAGCATTTTAAGTTTATATTTCAGGGTGGGAAAAAACATTGTGTATGACTTATATTTGGGGAATTTGAACCCCTAATCAAATTAATTTATTGCATATTGGTCTTCAGAAAACCTTCAGGCTTCTACTATAAAAGCAAAAAGACATGTCAGGAAGAACCTACTAGAACATCTGAACTTTATTTGGAGTTAACCAGAGGCACTTTGATCGGTGGCAGTTGTGTGCTGGCTCCCATTTAGCATTTGCACATGATTGGTTATTTCTGAACAACCCTGCATACGAACAGGGGTGTGTAGACTTTTTAAAACCTATTTCTTCAACACATCAATGTTGTGAACCTATTTGGAGCTAAACTTTACAGTGCATGTCCCATGGAGTGAGGTCAAAGTTGAACATGTCTTGTATAAGCAGAGGCTTGCTGTTTGGAGTTCCAGCCGTGTGTACGAGCACTTTTACGACCAGATCATTGGGGCCTGCTCCCGGTCGGTCGGCTGCGTCTTTTCCAGGTGTGCCGCACTCGGGTTGACCCCGGCGTCCGTCTTCAATCCTGTGATCAGGTGATCTCCGTCAAACCGAGATGACGAAGCGCCGTCACTCATTATTTGCCTTCGCACAAGGCTGTAAAATTCACTTCGCAAAAGGCTTGCCGGGACTCGTTCCTACCTTCTTTTTTTTTTTTTTTGTGCTCATGTACGTGCTACATGAGCTCATGCTGCTCCCCGCAGCAAAGTCCTGACGGGACGGTGTTTGTCCAAGCCTGTCACTCACTTGTAAGAACTCCAAAGTGCAGCTTAGCATTGCTCTTTTAGACTTGAACAAGTGTTTCCCAACTAAGGCACGTACATCATTTTACTAATTCGAAAAATCTTATGACACACTACCAAACAAAGATGTAAAATCAGCAACAACAAAAAAAAGAAATATAGTCATTAATAAATAATAATAAAGCCTTCCCCAAGGCCTAAAAAAAAACATATTTAGGTCAGGCTGACTTTAATTTCAGTCCCTAGACGTCTCGATGGGAATCATTTTGCCGAATTTGCGGTCATTTCTTTGAGGTGGACCGTGGTGAAGAGTCTCTGTAATGTCCACTGACAACCCAGACTAATTTGTCTCCTTCCCTGACTTACAAAGGTTGCCTCTCAATCGCAGGGCTTTGGCACCATCTTGTGGCAGTGTAGGGAATTTACGAACGAGCGTGAAAAACAAGGAGAGGGGATAGGTGGCACATAAAAAAAAAAAATAAAAAAAAAACACAAATAGGGAAATTTGTGAAATATGTGTAGTATATAAACTGTGGATTACTGTATACACTGATTAAGACCAAATCAATTTCAGATGTTCAAGCTGTTATAGCCTAGTAATGAATGCGTGCACACTTGGGAAAAGTTTTGAAATCATTTAACTTGGTCTCATTTTACAATAAACAAATCACAATAACATTGTATGTATGCTTGATTGTACATTTTAATACGATTGTATTTTAATTTTGATATTGAGGAAAGGAAAAAAAAAAAAACATCCCATCTTGTTTCGGTGCCTCCATGACAACAAATAATTAGTCATGTGTTTTGAGCAGCGCCAACTGCAAGAACCGATTTTTGTTAAAGTGCACCCCTCACCATCTGGACTTGAAGTGATGCTTGAACTGTATTCTGGTCACCATGGTCCTGACTTCAAAACGCCCCCCAGCCCCACCGAAGTACATAATAGACCCGCTATTAATGCCGCATGTTTTCATTCACATTTTAATTTGTTCAACAACAACTTCCAAACATTTGAAGGGTGGGACAGAACCGTGAAGAGAAAATATTTACAATCTGGAATAGAGTGGAAGTACACTCAACAGATAAAGCATAAAAAAATACAAAGTACCACTGAGTGGTATATAAACTATTGAGTTAAAAAAAAAAAAAAAAGTGTACTCAAAATATACAACCTAAGCTTCATTTGGCTAACAGGGTCATTTCACGTCAACGTGATGGAATTTGAAAGAGGACAATTGAACCGGGGTTTGTTCTCCTTGTATAAATACGATGTAATGAAGGTGTACATACAACTAGAGATAGAGAGAAAACAAAATGACAGCCAGGCTATGGAACACATCAGTGCTTGGAGAGCGGTCTTCTGAACAGCAGGATGTGCGGCTCTGTGGAGGAAAGAACAAACTAATTAACAATACATTCACTTATTTGTAACCGGTAACAAACATGTTTATGAGAGTTCTTTTATTTTGTCCAATCGGATTTCAGCCTCTGTGTTGCCATGTCAATCTAACCTGCCCGGGCTCTTCAAAATCGTTAATGCTGACTGATGTAACCTCAACTACTGTACATTAAGATTTCAAATTCATCCTGACTAGGTCATTACTGGCTCTTAATGACATCAGCATTGTTCCGTCCTCTGATTGGTTCATCAAAGCAAAACTTTACTACAAACATCTTTGACTTGCTTCTGGACACATGAAAGAATTATTTGCTTGCATTTTTTCTAGACTCTGATTGAATACTTACTAACTTATATCTACACCTGACTTGTTTGTTATTATTTTATTATTATATTACGTCGTCATAGTGAATGCTTAAAAGACTGCAAGTCAATGTGATTAGTAAATTAACAACTCTAATTTAACCGGTAGACTAAAAAAATGGCTTATATATTATCTCATGGCCTTTATTTTATCTTAAGTCAACAATAAACACCAAAACAATTAAAAAATAAATGTGATGGTGTTTATTGTAATACTACCGTAATTAATTATTTGCTTGTGCGTGTTTGTTGAAGAGGACCTTGAAAAAAATGATCGCATATTAAATCACAATTTCAATATTGAGGAAAAAACTTTTTTTTTTTTAAAATAACGCTGCAAAATTGTTCAGCCCTATTCTGTATGACGTTAAATATATGTTACTATTCTAATTCAGAAACTACTTTCATTCCAATTGTATTTTTGTTCTCCAATTCAATTTCAGTGTCATGACCTAATTTTTTCCTCGCCTTCTCAAGAAACAAACTGGCTTGATTTAGAAGGACAGTGACATTTTACAGAATCAAACATTGGAAAACTTGTTTAGTTTAATAAGTTATTTTTTCAAATAACTGATGATCCCCTTCGGGGAGAGGCAGAGGTGCATAAATCCCAGAGGGAGAAAATATTGTTACATAAAAGCACAGCTAATGTCCCACTTACGTAAACCCTGCGCCAGTTTTAAACATACCATGTCCTATTGGATTTGTTTATTTCGTACAAATTAAATCGTGAAACTTCAAGAAATCAACTTTTTTTTCGTGACCCAACTGAATGCAAAGTTTCCTTTTGACATCACTAACAAATATTACTCGTGGGGGAAAAAAACGAATGGCACAACGTGTCGCAAGGATGTCAGTTAAGGTCTTGAATTGACAAAATGGTGGGCGTGTGCTCTTGCGGGGGACTCGCCTGGTTTGTGGATCATGTAGTGGATCCATCCTTGGCTCTGCTGCACGCCGAGGCTCCGCCACTCCTCTTCCGACATGAGGTGCGAGGCGGGCACGAGTTTGGACAGCTGCTTCGGTAACATCACATGCCTAACGCAACACAGAAATTGAGATGTATTTTTTTTTTCTCACCCAAAAAAGACCGCATCATATTTGGATAATTGTGGAAGTTAGCTTCCGTTCAAATAACGACACTGCTAAGGAAATGTACAATTATTTCATTGTCAGTTGATGTAAACGCGTTCTTGTGTAACTAACAACGATTACGCAACGTATGAAAGTTAAACAACGGAACAGTTCTTACATAACTCTTAGTTAGCTTAGCTTCCCGTTTACCTGTACTCGAAGGCGTCGTCGGTGTATTTGTCAGAGTAGTAAATTTCCTTCTTCGACATTTTTTTCTCAGCAGGCAATGCGGAATGATGAGCGAAAATGGGGGGAGAGTAAAAGAAAAAAACCCGCTTATTTAGCCGATAAACAAATAGGTCAAGTCGTCCGTTGTGAAAATAGAGACGCTGACAATCTCCAAAGTTTGAACTACTGCCGACTTGTTGGTTGAGCTGGTGAGCTCAATATATATATATATGTCTGATTCAAAATGTAACCGCTGCGCCGCGCCTTCGTCTGATTGGTCGCGACAGCCTGACGCGAATAGTGCGAAGAGCTGCTAGCCAATCGGAATCATCAACATTAGATGACGTTTTTCTTTCTTCTTTGGTGGGGTGTAACGGCGGTTGGAATCCGTTCATACTCGTTACCACCACCTACCGGATCCTTAAAACAAACACGAGAAAACGGTGTTAGATCTGATTTTCTTTATCAATGTTCAAGAGTCTTTTTGTTTTATGTTATGGCCAAGAAGTGTTTTTCGTAAAAATAGTTACTGCGATTGTAACTTTACTCATAGTGTAGTAAAAGACTACACACTCGTTCTATGTAAATACAAGGCAAGGGCTAGGAAGCTTTATAGAGCGCATTTCATACACAATAAAATAAAACAAAAATAAAAAGTAGTTGATTAAAATTACTAAAAGAACACATTGTACAGCGAAAGAGGGAGCATAGTTTTTAGCCTGGATTCAAAAGCATTTATGTACAGATGAGGATAACCGACAACCCCCTGCATGTTGTCAAACTGTTTACTCTTTCATGTTCAAAATGTTTAATTGAAGAAATCAATATCATTAAATTGTTTGGTTTGGGAAACGTTATAGAGCAATCATGACACATTTTTCATAACAGAATGAATATTATTCATAAAAATAGCATATCTGCATCACAGGTCAGAGTTTCAAGGTACAAATCTCGACTGCGGCCTTTCTGTGTTGAGCTTGCACGTTCTCCCCAAGTTTGTTTGCGTGTGTGTGTTTTCAATTGTCCATTGATGTGAATGTGGGTGTGAGTGGTTGTTTGTCTGTATGTGAGGGTAAGAACCAACATTATAGAAAACGAATGGATGGATGGATGGTGTCTGCTTAGTGTTATCTCGAAGCCGCAATGTGCATGACCGTTTCCTTTGAGTGGTCTGCAGCATGCAGATCATTTCCTCTCTGCCTACTACTGTACATTCCATCCTTGCGTGAGAGCCTTCTTATGCCCACTTTCTTTCTAAACGTACGTACGTGCACGTCAGTTGTACACTGCATATGCGTAATTGCAAACGAGCGTTTCGGGTTACCGACGCAGCAGCGGCCAGCAGCCTGTTAAAGATTAATGCTTGTTTTCTTCAAATGTCACTTGCCAAGCCTCTCGGTTACGGTGGCCATCAAATCTGCAAAATGGTGAGGGTCAGTGGAGGGCACAGGAGCAGAAAATTTTCATGAGACCATGGTCATAAATCAGATTACAACAATATTACAACTGTGGCTTTATCACGTCATTTAAAAAAAAAAATGTTTCATGATGCAATGATATGCAAACATGTGGAATGCACTTCTTAAAGAGGATGCCAACACAAACATTTTTTTCAAGAATATGTTTTATGCAAGCCTACAAGTTGAAACAAGGCATTCTGATAAATATTGCATTTGTGGAATAAGAGTTAATCCACCCGTTTTTAGCCATCTCCGGGGGTGGCCATTTTGTCACTTCTGTCAACTGAAAATGACATCACAACTGCTCACAACGACCAATCACGGCTGACCTGTTTTCTGAAGCTGAGCCGTGATTGTTCGTGAGCTGAGCCCTGAGCAGTTGTGATGTCATTTTCAGTCGACAGGTGTGACAAAATGGCCGCCCCGTGAGATGGCTAAAAACGAGTGCATTTTGCTGCTTAACTCATATTACACAAACGCAAAATTAATCAGAATGCCGTGTTTCAACTAGTGGGCCTGCTGGGAACATATTCTTTAAGCACTGAATTTATGTAGACACTATACTATATAAATGAATAAATAAAGTATACGTACATACAGATTAGTCTTTTTTTTTTTTTTTTTTTTTTCAAAATTGTAGCCTTTGCTATTTAAAAATTGCATTCTACTACAATTTGTGATGTTGATTTGAATTACATATCAGCCATAATCGAGAACTGCTAACTTTGAAATAGAAAGCAAGAAAATATTGAGGCAAGCATCGTGCAGGACCAGATCTGGCCCCTTGGGGCTCTAATTTGACCCCCAATGTCATACGGTCACCTCTCCCATTTTGGAATGCGGTGTATCCATTCACTGCAGGGGGCTGAGAGATAAGTCCCGAGCGGTCTCCGTGGCGACAGCACGCATGGCTGCTGAGTGATATTACATGAGCGGAAAGTGAAAGGCGGGAGAGAGTGCTTTGCATGGTGAAGAGAGGGCGACAGATAGCGTTACAAATGGGCAGGTAGAGGATGGCGGGAGGGGCTACCTACCTGCGTGAGATGATGAGCGAGGGGGTCTTCTTCAGTGCTGACCTTTTTGCGAAAGTATTGGTGGCGAGCCATATTTGTAAGAGGCGTCTCTTCAAAGAGAGCAATGGAGAAACAGTACCCAGCTATTGCAGGCAGAGAGAAAGGTGAGTTCAACAATTATCCATACGTATTTTTATTGATGAGTTCAAAGGACTGGATTATAATAACTGTCTGAAGAAAAGAACCTATAGAATTCAATGTGTTTATATCATCTATGAAGTACTGGGGAAAAAAAATATGTTTATTGAGATACACCTCCACTGTATAGACAAATAAAATAATGGTATGTTTCTATTTGCTCTATTGCGTCTCTAGGACCTGGTCCAGGGCGATACGGGCTACCGCCTACAATTGGCTTTATTGGCCATGACTTCACTAAACAAGCAAGCCCTGCATACTCCTTCCACGGCAGGATGAGCGACAATAGTGAGACGCCCTTGTATATCACTTTAAATGACAATTAACAGATTAGCATGCCGCGTTGAATGAAATCCAATCCAAAATCCTCTAAACAATAATTAAAAAAATACTGTATTATTACATTGCTACACTGTACACTCCAAACTATCTCCATTGTAGATTTGTGCGACTGCTTTTGTGGTTTAAAAACTTGTTTATTGTGATTAGTGAACTGCATTACAGGTACCCCGGTATGTGGCTCAAAAGTTAAACCGCTAGAGGGAGAAAGAGCACTTTTTTTTTTTTTTTGCAACCTTCATCTTCAAGCTGAAGGCATCCATGAAGACGAATTGATTCTTTTTCATGCACGGTGTTGTATGATGTTTGTTTTGTTTCGTGTGCAGTGTATTGTGTTGACTGCAATCCGGGACCTCAGTATCACATCGATGCGAAGATGACTCGCTTAGGGAGAGACGGCGCCCCTGCATACTCCATGTTGGGCAGATCTAAAGTACAAAGTATGTTACGAGCGTTAACTTTCTAACTTGACGTTTTAAAAAGAAAAAAAAAAAAAGTCAATTTTTGATCCCACATTTATCTTAACGTAAAATTATGCAATCCTTTGTATTAAGATGTCCATTTCTATGTTATTTGTATCTTTCACATCCAGGTTACTACAACTAACGATTTTTATATTTGCCAACCACTTGGCACTATGGTTTCACTATTCAAAGCATGCAGCAACATTTCATTGCTTTCACTGTTTTTCTTACAAAAGTGCCTGTCACTATTGATGTTGAATGACGGTGTTGATGTAAAAAAATGTTGTTTGTCTCTTACATGTCCAACTTCTAGTGCTACTTAGTTTTTCCCATTCAAAGAGCATGGAGTGTCATTTCACAGCTTTTATTGTTTTCTGAAATCGTGCGCCTGCTGTCCAAGTGAAATTAAAAATAAAAGATTAAAATCCCCTAAATTTAGTTCACTTTGAAGTAGTTTTAAACAGTTGACTTGTTTAAAGTGGAATAAAAATAATACAGGGTGGTCCAAAAGTCACGAAACATCTTTTTTCTTACTGTATTTCATTTGAGGTCTAATTGTGACTGATGTGAGGCCATCAACATTTGACAGTTTAGGATTTGCATGTCTATCTTTGCATATCTTTCCCTTGCCTGTGGCTCGCCAATTGTCATTGGAGCAGTGTTGTCAAAGTCGTCGCATGCCAAGACATTTTTTCTGTCCCTGACTGCAAATACCTGAAATGAAATAAAAAGAAGGAATTGTATCGTGACTTTGGGGACACGCCATATAGTATATATAATATTTCTATAGCAGTTTTTGTGACGCCGACAATTTATGTGGTTAGGGATTAATTGCTGAGACTATATGAGGGATTTGAGATTGTGCGTCATCAATTGCAATTTAACACTTGACCAACGGGCTGGGCGATTATGGTAAAAATAATCATGATTGTTTGATTGGTAAAAATGATTATTCATCAAAAAATAGTATTTATCTCAACTACTTAAAACGACCCTCATAGCCTCATGCCCATTCATCCCTGCATGTTGAACACTTTATTTTTGAACACTCACACTTGTCAAGGACAAAATTACCTTGTAAATATGACCTGAAATTCAAGCCTCTTGCGTTTCCATTCTGCTGCAGCCATTTTGCTGAATTGCATCTTTGCAAACATTCAAACCGTGAATATAAGCATCGCTCTTATCGCTTTATCATCTTTATTTTATCTTATTTTGTCATTCTATTTTTTTTTTTCACAAGTCTTTGGGCTTACTGGGCTAACTTGGACACTCAGGTATCGTATATCGTGCCATACCATGTGGGTACGACAATAAAAATTCCTTGAATCCTTGTAAATTCTACTTTAAACATAACTTGAAAGAACAACTAGAAAATAAATTTGTAACAAAGGAAAATTTGCGTACATTTAAATAATAATAATAAAAACAATAAATAAATACTGGCTGTTCCTGCTGTGTGCACTTTGGCCTCTTGGGGCCAGTGTGGTGCCGTTGATGCATGGAGTACACACTTACAATGAGATAAATGTAGAAGAAGAACGTTGCGATTGAGACCTATTAATAGCTCATGAGACCTATTAATTAACTCATTTTTCACAGATTGGGGAGATTATGTGCCTTTATATTACCTGTGTGTATGTGTTCCTACAGCGTTTGGGTGTGAATATTAATTATTTGAGGGAATATCACTCCCAAAAGTCGATGCTAATTTCCGTTAGCATGTCAATGGGATTTTACATTTGCTTTAGCATTAGCACCGGCTACATTCTTAAAACACATTTGCTTTAGCATTAGCACCGGCTACATTCTTAAAACAAAGTATGTCTTGTATTTGACTATACAATAGGTGTAATTCTTTTTGTTTGGTGTTAATTTTACACTAAACTCCACCTGAGGTGTCATTAAACAGTTCAAAGTACACTCGGGGACGGCAGAATCACATAAATTCACACGCTTGCTGCGCAAGTAACATGGTGCACTCAATGTACGTTCACATCGGGAACTTGCACATACACCGTTCAGCAGATTACTTTGATTACCAGTACAATGTTGTTGTTTTTTTAATGGAGAGAAGCCAAAATCGAAATCACGATTACATTTCGATGAATTACCCAGCCCTACTTGACCATGTTTTTTTCTTTCTCCCAATAGAGGAAGTCTTCCACACACCTGGACCAGGCACCTACAGCCCAGAAAAAGCCCCGCCTGGCAATCTCCAGCGTCGATCCCCGTCCTACACCATGGGCTGCCGCACGCACTATCGCACCATGGACTCCGTGCCCGCTCCCAACAAGTACACTCTCCCTCCACTAATGGGCTCTCACGTCCCAAACAAGCCGGCCAGTGCCAGCTACACAATGTCGGCTTGTTTCAGCCAAGGCGGGCCGTCCGTGGATCTCGCCAAGACGCCGGGGCCTTGCAGATACAACAGCACACACCCCAGCGTTTATCTCCACAGGCCGCCTGCTTTTTCCATGTTGGGGCGACACGGACTACCCAGAGGAGGCATCGAGACACCTGGACCTGGATCTTATAATCCAGAAAGAGTGACAGCGCACAAAGCTCGAGCCCCGGCCTTCTCCATGGGGATTAGGCACTCTGAGTATGTCACCCCGCTAGTCGTCACATTTTCCGATTGAGCATTAGCCACAATGTAGCCGCACCTGCGTAATCTTATGACACCCAATACGGGACCTGTGTCATCTTTTGATATGCGCATTTGTCCAGCGGATGTCCTGAGTTGTCCCCATTCAAAGCAGGCGGCAGTATTCACATTTGCTATTTTAGGCTACTATGAAAAAAAAAAGAAACATTTGGACCTGACATGCTGCGTTGCCATTGCAAGCGAATGTAAGGAACAGTGATGACATTTAAAAAAAAACATTTGAAAAATAAATATTCAAACTATGTTCATTCAAAAAAGCTCAAACGGCTTGGAGGTAAATGGCACAAAACGCCCCTAGGATGTCAGTGGTTAACATTGATAGTTCATTATTACGATTTTAGTTCCATTTCTCAGTGAGTGTTACTTAAATATGTTCTGTATGTCCACTTTGGTGCAATGGGCAGTGTTCAGCCAAGTGCATCCACGCCGCACTGTTCAAGTTGTTGACGTGCTCTGTACGGTGAGGTCAACAAACGCTAATGAGCGCTGCTGTATTCACCGACGGATTTGCGCATGCAAAGTGTCACGGTGAGGAGGTGACTTATTAACTCTTCTCATATAGTGATGTTTATTAATACACTTTATTTAATTCGAATGGAAGAGCGTTTTCTTTATGTTCTTATTCATAAGGCAAAAAAAAAAAAGTCTGTCATCGCTCAACATCTATTGATCCCATCTGGTTTATGAGTAACTTTTTCCACCCTGAGACAAGCAAACTTATGATTGGCTGTTTTAAAGAGGGCGGAGCGCACTGTTGATGTGTCTGTCTAATGTGGTAATATTAGCTCGTCCTTTTATCTCTAAGATGATTTTGGGTGAAAGTTAACTGGACGTTCATTTCCACAGAGCTTTACGTGAAAAGGTAAGATTGGAATTCAGTGATGTCATTTCTAGTTGTCTTACTGACAGTTGAAATGTGATGACGAGCGTCCTATTTGGCACTACTTGTTGTCGTTGACTTTTGTTTGACTTCATTACTAGGGAAATAAACTAAAAATGCACTTGAAGTGATAAATGCTGTCCATGAAAAATGTTGGTGTGGTATGTGCAATGCAAGTGAATGACGTTGGAAGCGAGAACAAATTCTGTTCTGTTGGGCCCAAGATGTCATGCTTTTCATAATTTAATGGTGGTAGAAGTATGAGTACGCAGAGTGAGTTTCGTGTACATACGGCGTTCCTAGCCAGAGTTAGGTGGAGTAGTATTGTACCTGTGGATCTTGCTATATTTTGCATGCGTGTATCATTCAAATTCATTCATTCATTTGTGTGTCTCAGTAAGTTAGAGTGTTTGCGTGAGTGAGTGTGTGGTTGAGTGGGTGAAAGGGTTAGTGAGTGTGTGTGTTGATGTGTGAGAATGTTATTTACTTGTGTGAGTGCATTAGTGTATGTAGGGGTGCGTGTGCAAGTTTGTGTGTGAGTGTCGGTGAGCGCGTGAAGCGTGGGGAATGTGAGCATGAATGAGTCCAACCGCGTGAGTGGGCATGGGGGGGGGGGTCAGAGTATATGCGTGCGAGTGCAAGTGTGTGAGGGAGTGCCTTTACACATTTCTGAGTGTGAGAGCGAGGGAGAGCCAAAGCGAGTGAGTGAGTGGTGCGCGCGTGAATGTGTGCGTGAATAATGAGTAAGTGTGATTAATGAGTAAGTGTGTGCGTGTGTTTGAGTGAGTGTCTTTGCAAACGCGCGTGGCAAAGAAACAGATGTGATTAGCTAATGCTGTCAAAGAGCATGGGCAGGGCAGGGCGAGAAGAGCCAATGACATCACCGGCAGAAAGAGAGCGAGGGAGGGAGGGAGGGAGGGAGGCAGGGCACCCGATGCGATACAAGCGAGCCGGCCCAAGGCAGTGCGAGGAAGGCGGGCTGCTGCTCACACACACGCGGGAGCACCGAGCGGCATGACAACGACGCGGCGTGTGCGCGGAACGGGATCACTCCCACCGTCTTGGATATAAGACTCCGCCTGGAAGATTCTCCTATCCCTACAACCCTCCCTCCCTCCCCTTTTCCTCTCCCCCCCCCCTCCCCCTCTCCCTCCCCATCCCCAACAACTGAGCTTCTTCAGGGGGATTCTCCGGGCATGCTCCTGAAGCCAAAGTATGACCGCTTTCGCAACGAGTCTGTGACTTCCTCCTCCGATGACCTGATGCAGAGCTTAGCCATGAGCGGCAAAGTCGTGGCCACCCCGGTGGTCCCCTCCTCGGCCCCCGGGCTCCCCCTGCCTCCCCTGGACTCCGGCGGCAGGTCCTCCGCAACGGCGACTCTGGCCGACTCGCCCTGCCTGGACGGGGAGCAGGACGGCGCCACCACCTTCTGCATGCTCATCCCCAAGATGCCGCAGTGGAAGTTCTCCAACTCCTTGCTCAGCCGAAGCCCGTCTAACTCCAGCTCCACTTCCAGCTCCAGCAAGGACTCCGGCAAAACTACCCACCAGGGTTCCCCTTCCTCGTCCTCCTCTTCGTCGACATCGCACCGGCACAGCGGGGCGCACTTGGCTAGCGGCCCCGTGGCCAGTCTGGCCGCCGTGCTCAACTCCTGTGACCCGGTGTGCGTCACTCCGTGTTCTCTGCAGGCCATCCGCGGACAGAGAGCGGCGGCACAATCCGGACACGGGTTCGGGGAGGTGGCGGCGAGCCCCGGGGGTCCCGGTGGCGGAGGCTCCAGATCGGGAATGAGTCGAAGGACGAGGGTGGAGGGCGTGTGGCCGAGCGGGGACGATTTCAGCCAGAAGGGCAGCTTCATCCATAAACCTTCCCAAGGATGGCTGCACCCGGACAAGAAGATCGCAGGACCGGGAGCCTCTTACATCGTCAGGGTGAGTCCGGAGTCACTTTGAATGCTCCGAAATTCAATTCATCCATTTTCTATACCTCTTGCCGTGCGGGTAGCAGTCTATTCCAACTGACTTTAACATCGTTGCCGTCTTCATGGGACTATTATTATTGTGGGTACGGCTGTTGTTGTGCCTTATTGTCACTCTGTCCGAAACTATTCAATGAGTTATAGGCCAGTGGCAGATCTTTCAAGTCTATCTGACAACTGACTGGGAGCCTATAAAGCCTTGCGGGACCGGAGTAATATGTTGTGTTCTGGTCAGAACCTGAGCCGCAGGGTTCTGAAGGAGCTGCAGCTGTTTGATGCTCTTTTCCAGTCGCGAAGCATTTCAATCAAGTCGAGCGGCGAGAAAAGCATGGATCAGCTCCTGGTCCGCTAGTAGCATGCAACCCTTTAGCCTGGATATGTTTTTCGGACTCGGTCTTCGGTTTTTAAAGGTAGCTGCTCCAAGTGTTTACCAACAGTAATCGTATTTTTCTTTATCGGCCAACATATTTACCTCAGCTTTGTTTTGGTTTGGCTAGCATATACCGGCTGAACAAAACGGATCCGAGGAGCGACCCTTGAGGGATCCCCCACATATCGTGGCCGTTTGATCAGATTGAAAACTTCCAATGGTCACAAAATAACTCCTTTCCTCCAAGTAGGACCTGAACCATTTGAGGACTGTTGCATTTAGTCCTACCAAAGTTCCCAACCTGTTCAACAGTATATTATGATTAACTGCATCAAATGCTGAACTGATTTCCACAAGTGGGCCGGTGTCTATCCCAATTGACTTTGGCTGAGAGGTGGGGTACACCCTGGACCGGTTGCCAGACCACTCACATTCACACCTATGGACAATTTAGAGCGGGGATGTCAAAACCTTCTGCCAAACGCAGAAAAATGGCAGGCTGAGAGGTGACTGCTAAAAAAATTTCAATCGAATGTAGGTCAACATACAAAACAGCATAACTCTCAGCTTTAAAAGTTATTAGTATTAGTGTGGAATCTAATTTTAAGAAATAGCGCGATACCTTGTAACAGTCAAATTCATTTAGAATTCTACATTTAAAAAAAAAAAAAAATGCCTGACACATTTTCATGAAACTCTTTTTCAAACGTTTTACTCCCACAATAATAAGTTCAAAAAATAAAATGCCAAAAGCAGATGCCGTAGCCGTCCGTCAACACCAAAATAAAACAGGAGTGTACAGTTGTCCATCGTCAAGACTAGATTATGTTATGATTAGATTATGTCGGAGTTGATCATCGATGAAATAAGAATGAAAGAAAAACCAAATTGTGTCTGCTAGCTTATTATGCGGAGCATGTGGCCGGGCTTGGGAACACATCCTTCATCCAGACTGATGACCTGGCGTCCTCCCAGCATGTGTTTAGCCCGGTTGCCATGCATCACTCTATCAACAAAATAATCAACACCGCTTACAAACGTTCACTTTGATCGCCTCACTTTGACCTTGTGGGAGTGTTGCTCGGGATTGTTGACTTTCATCTGTGGAAAAAAAGGATCTTTTAAAAGGCCATCTCCAGTACAGACCTTTGGATCAGCATGTGCAGTTTCTTAGATGAACTCAAACCCCTTGGCGACATTCATCCCTGGGATATAAAAGAAAATGTGGCAGATAGTAAATGATTCTTCGAAAAAAACAGGCTTCAAGCTGTTTGTCGCCGCTGCAATTAACTCATTCAATGCCAGACATTTTCAGACCCACTTTTACCCCAAGGTTTGAAAAAAATAGAAAATAATACAAAAAAAAAAAAGTTCCAGGGTTCTTTCGACAGAACAATGGCTAGATTGTGAAAAGACGAATAAATACATCAATGGCAGTGAATGAGCTAATTAAGAATGACGCACCAACTGATTAGTTCTTCGCGTTATACGGTGCTGTTTTGCTCATTACATTTTGCCGGCATAGATACGAACACATTTACGATATATTTAGTAAAGACCTCATTTTCGGACCAATTAGGAGAAATTAGATCATTCCCAGGGGCAAATTTGATGATCCGACTCAAGCCAGCTGAGCTCACCAGGGTAAAAGGGTCTTAAGATGCTAAACATCCTGCATGTCTCCATTGTTCCCGCCTCCCAACAACCCACTCACCTCTGGCCACCCCCTCATGACTCCCAACGAGCCCGCGAGACCATTTTGGGGGGGCGGCGGGGGGGGCTCCTGAACAGGCATGCTCTCTAATGGCATTACCCAGGCACCATTCATTCCTATATTCAATTACATTTAATCACAGTCACTGGCGTCATGTGATGGTCGCGCCGAGGGAGGGGGGTTGGCGGTGTGGGGGGTAGGGGGAGCTGTCCATCTGCGATCAGTCTGAGGGTCCTTCCCTCCATTTGCCGAACACGGTTTTATGTGCAAACCACATGTAGATCTATGCACTCGGGATACTCACTGCGTACGTTGGCGTCAAAGTGACATTGAATTTCTGCTGTGCTCGGCCATTTATTAAGCGCGTACGCGTATAGCTTGCTGTCAGCCAAACAAAGACACACCCATACACACTCCTCCAGCGGGAAAGACGTAAGCGTTTTTCTAAATTTATGCTTACTCACGTGACTAGCGCTACGCCCGTTGCAGTGCAACGCGGCGATCACAGCAGCTCTCGTTTCGGAAGCATCCACGTCGTGATAATGTATCAAAGCGCACGCCGCCGCCGAGATCGCGAGATTGCGCAATCGGCCGAGTGACCAGGCTGAACCATCGTGAACGTGCCCGCTCGCACTCGAGCTGATTAAACAATCGACTTTTGCGCTCCAATCTGGTCGATGGGATCTGGCGGGCTACTGCCCCACCCTGATGCAAGCGGACTGTAACGAGAAAAAGCGACAAAAATACTGTATTTGCAACAATGGATTTTGTGAACGTACAATACAATACAATATCTTAACACCAAATGACTACTGAAAATGAAAAAAAAATGTATTTTATATTGTAAACTGCATTGTGGTCAAAACAGTATACTGTACTATAAATAATAACACAATAGTATAGGTCATAATAAAGCAAAGCAAAATACATCTTGATCCTTGTTAGATTGCCACTTTTTTTGTTTGACTTTAAAAATGACGTTAAACGGAAAGTCAACCCAAACATATTTTTTTCCAGACTTTAAAAAATGACTTTAAAGCGAAAGTCAACCCAAACATATTTTTTTCCAGAATATGTTCCCAGCAAGGCCACTAGGCATTCTGATAAATATTGCTTTTGTGGAATAAGAACTAATGCAGTCGTTTTTAGCCATCTCTGGGGGCGGCCATTTTGTCTTCTGTCGACTGAAAATGACATCACAACTGCTCACAACGACCAATCCCGCTTTCTGAATCTGAGCCGTGATTGGTCGTTGTGAGCAGTTGTGATGTCATTTTCAGTCGACAGATGTGACAAAATGGCCGCCCCATGAGATGGCTAAAAAGGGTGCATTTTGTTGCTTAACTTATATTCCACAAACGCAAAATGAATCACCTGAATTTCGGTAAGATCAAACCATTGACCTGTTGTAGCTTTGTGTTTTATTACAGAACAATATGCCATCCACCATCGGCTAACATTATGCTCCTGTGTTTATAGTGTAAAAGAAGCCCCCCCCCCCCAAACAAGAACGCTGGTAAAAGACGTTTGAAAGAGCATGATAGTGTTATTGAATTTCCCAGGAATACTTCTTGGAAAGTCACAGTCCTTGCAGTCAAAGAGATAGGCGAGCAGATAGGCCGGCTGGAAGACGGGTTAAGTTGTATCAGCAGATGTGTGTGTGTGTGTATGTATGCGTGCGTAACAATGGAGGCATTCACCGAAGGAGGGGGGGCGGTGTTGGGGGAGTCAATTTGCCTGATGGAAGACTTCCCCCATCTTCAAATTTTATTATGAGGCTCATTAAGCAGTTGGGCTCAAAGGGCTCGCTGTTTTCCCCTCTCTTACGCAACGATAACGAAAAGGATCAGAACTGCTGCATATGTTTTGCCGTGCAATTAGTCCACATGAGATGTTAACATTGTTATTTTTGTGTTTGAACCTCGACTTACAGAATTGTCTTTATGCCGCACTTGTTTGTCAAAATGTTATTTGAAGTTGATAAATAAACTGTTTTTCGTATTAGTTTGTGATTTATTCACCTTCATTCTAGCGTAAACCGAATTTATCAGACCAAAACATTTACGTATGATAAATCTGATATTGTTTATCGTAATGCATATTCATTTATTGGTTGTTTGTTCCAAAAAATACATTGAAAGACACTCTTGAAAAGAAGAATCCGATAATAAATTGCAATCGCAATATTATAGGGGAAAAAAATATCACAATTAGATTAGTTTTTTAAAATTTATTACAGCCTTAGTAGTGGCTGTTAAAATGTGACATTGGAAATATGAATAACAGACTTTGGGATACATGTCCTACACAAATGAAAGTAAACAGTAAATAAAACATTTTTTCATAAAAAATTCAATGACAAAATGGACATATTCTTTATCTAATCGATTTCACAATGCTTTTTTTTCTCCCTTTTCTTTTTGAGTTTTCTTGTGCCATGTCCAAATCTGCCAAATGTACTTTTATTGAATTTCCTCGAAAATGCACACAGCACACACTTGTTTGACGTTAGTTTGTGCACTGTGTGTTAAAATTGAGATGATGTCAGATTTCTTGGAAAGCACTGTTAATCCCCCCCCCCCCCCCAAATTCTGATTTTAGTCGATTTTTTTCACCCTTCGGTTATGGGAAAAGCAAATGAAAATGAGAAACATTTTTCTACTTTTGGGATTTGCCTTCTCTCTCTCCCGATTACACTTTGAAACTGTGCTTTTTTTTAAAATCTATCGCAGATATTTTTTTCTTTGCTAGAGGGTTTGGAAAAGTCACTAAATATAGTGACCAACTTGTTAATTACGTAAGCAACACTGATTATTTTTGTCTTTTCCCAGACACGTTGTTAGTGGAAGTAGAGCAGGTCAGCAAGGACACACATTCAACTTCGGCGAGCACATTTTTTTTTTTTTTTTTAACAAAAATTGTTCAGCCAAATGAACGCACATTTATCGGTAAAAATGAATGCCAAAAACATTAGCTACATTAGACTGATTACAAACATTATTTGTAGGAAATGAACAATTTTCTGACCTATTAAGTGAAATTGGATAAAGTGGTTGGGAATTACTGCTTTCTATCACCGTTATGCACATTAGTAGGTTAAACGAGGAGCATCCTGACGCGCACTGACACAAACATCGTCCCAGCAGGGACGTGAGATGCTACACTTTGTCCGTGCCTGGGAGCTTTTAGTGCTTCTAATCCAGTCAAGGTGCCATTAGCACCTCGGCCCGCCGTCCATTAGGATGCTACTCAGCTGGCCGGAGTACACTTGGAGGCTCTGTTCGTGGAGTTAAGATCAAGCGGGGTTTGCAAATAGACTCTGGGATGACAGCATTACATTACGCAATGTTTTTTTTTCCTTTAAAATCGATGGGAACCCACCCACGCCCCTCCCCTTTTTTTTTTTTTAAATTGTGTAACCGTGTTTCTCGATGGCGTTGGATTGTAGTCACACATGAGGACTTTTTGTTTATTTGTTTGTGTGTGCAGTACATGGGCTGCATTGAAGTGCTGAAGTCAATGCGCTCGCTGGACTTCAATACGCGCACTCAGGTGACAAGGTAAGATGCTCACTAACTCAATCACTTCAGGACGTCAGGATGTGCGAGATGAGCTGTTAGCCATCGTGATGTCACCGCTATCAGAATTGTGTCTGGATTGGCATGTCTGGTTATTGGAGAAGAAGGTTTTGGTATGGATTTCCGCATTTGGTTTTCGCAAAATCTGCTGACGCGTGCGTGAAATTGAATTTAGCCCCCTAAATTGTCTCGGTAGCAAACTCTCCAAATTTGTGTTTTAAAAATCAATTCCTAAAGCCAGTTTGTCTCAGCAACATGACATTTGGTAGCGCTGTCTATCACGAGTAGACCCACAAAAAAAGTCTCTGGAAACCATGCCAGAAAATGGACGTCTGCCATTTTGCAGTCATTTCCAGGTCGCCTTCAAAAGCAAACTGACAGAGATTTTGTCTGATTGCTGAAGGTTTGAACCACTTAGAGCGATGGTGAATTATTATTGATCATGAGTACCCACAAAAAAAAAATCTCAAAATCTCAGCCTGAAAAGACAGGAAGTCTTCCATTTTACTTTGAAGTGGTCATTTTAATTTAATTTCCCATTGGTCCTTCAAAGACGAAACTATCCGAGACCTTTTTGCTACCAAATTTGAACTAACTACACAAGATAGATGGGTGACGCTGAATTGCAATGAATTTCAGTTGTCCTCTTAGCATACGCGCGGGGGAGGGCAGCAAAATGTGTTGAATCGCCGTGAAACTGAAAACTCTTCAAATTCAGAGTCTCGCCAACTGTTTTTATATAACATAAATTTGGTCAGCATGTCAGGTTTCCTATGGATGCCTGAATTTGAGTTTTGGTCTTTGTGACAGATGGGCAAATCTAATTTGTGCAGATTTGGTCAGTTTTTTTGTGGGTATACCGGGGTTAGCAAAGTTTCATGACTCACCATCTTCTACTTCACAAAAATCCATAGTACTGTTCAAAGGTCACTATTCAATTTGTAGTTTTAACAATGCGAAGATGAAATCAGACCTCCGACAAGGCCCAACTGTTGTCAAAAAAAGTTAGTTAGTGATCAGACTACTTCTTGGTCTGTATGGACGGTGTCCATTATGATTCTTGGGGGCGGGAGGGTTCAACTGACTCAACTGATTATTTTGTCCTCACCCTAAACACTAACTCGACATTGTACCGTTAAATGTACAACGGCGTAGTCAGGTCATAGGATAAACAATAGGCACAAGAAGCTGTTGTGTTTTTGTGCCCGACACACACGATGTTATTGTCGTAGCAGCAGGCTTCAGTCTCTCAGGAGACGCATTGGCTCCCCTTTTCCACCTCCCTCCCTCACTTTCTCCCACCCTCATCTCTCTCTCTCTCAATCGATTGGCAGTAATGTGAGCCTGCTAGGCTAAAGTGAAGCGGGACTTTGGGCTGGGGGGGGGGGATCTATTATTGATGATGTTCACTAATGACTGTGGAAAGCTGCAGCGGTCCCCCGTTGAACCTTGCCGGATAATGTTGGAGGGCGGAACTTATCCGAGGGGGAGGGGTTGACCAAACAACAAAACAGCAATATATGGACCGAGACGCTAAGAACGTTTACCTTACCCCTTACACCAACCGTAAACCCCAAACCCAATCACTAATTTTCCATTTCCAAGTTGGCAGAACTCACATTGTCGTGAAACAGATGTCAGCGTTTGCTAATAAATGTGGGCGAATCCACCTGTCCAAGTTCAGTATAATCACCGTATATATACGCTAATGATATAGCTAATCGTCCACCCTTTGAATCGGTGTTCGTATTATAGTTGATGCAGCAGATTTTCCGGAACACAAATGCAACGTCAGTGTCAAGAAAGCAGCTCATTGTCCAGAATGTTGTCATCCGACATCGCCGTCTTTGTCGGCGGTGCGAAACAGCAACACCCGGCAACTTATAGGCCCGAGTGCGGACAAAAACAACAACAACGGCTGTCCACGCCAGCGTGAATCATTCCAAATGGCGTTGTTGTGTAAGAGGGGGGGGGGGGGGGGGGGGGTTAGGAGGTGCCTGGGTGGGACCTTTACTCAAGACAAAGCCTGGCTGGGACTGCTGCTGCTTTTTAAATATTTACGAGCCACTCGATAGGGGCCGCCGGGTTCTTGACTGCTGTCCCTGGCGTCCCATGACAGCGAGGCAGTGAGCGCCCGCTTCCCTCCCACCGCCTGACGCAGGCACAGGCGTCCATTTGCTCGTCATTCCAGGGAGGCTCTGAGACAGTTCTCTCTGGAAATGCGGAAAATGCCAAGCAAGTCACGCTTGATATTTTCATCATTTGGTCGTTGGACAAGGTCATGAAAAATCTGAGATAAAAAAGGCTTTGTTCGGTACCTGATGGAAATCAGATCTTTTCATTGTGATTTGGGGTCTCAGTTAATGTCTAAGTCTAACAGTTAGAGTGTCACAGGCCACTTTATTAGGAACAGGGGCGAAATCGAACGCAATCATTTATGTATGCATCCATACATCCATCCATAATTTAAATAGAACCTCGATATTCTTAAATTTGTGACATTACAAAAAAAAACACTATTCACTTGGTAAAAGTATATTAGTCAAATGTATTTGTATTTAAAAAAAAAATACATGCTTTTTCAAATTTCTTGTGAAAACAAATTAACCTTTAAAAGGTTTTGTTGTTTTTTAAAATAAAATATATGGAAATATTTTTTTTAAATCGATTATTTGTCTTTTTTTTAAAAAAAAAATTAAAAATGGGCACTGAAAATGTTCAACAAATAATTCAAATTTTTGGAACATTTTAATAAAAAAAAATTAAAATCAATTTTAACATTCTTTCATTTTTAATACAAAGACAACAATAAACTTAAAAAACATTTTTGGGGGTAAAAATATTTTAACAAAAGAAATGACAATGTCTTAATAAAAACAAATTCAATTTAAGATTTTAATTACATTATTATCATCTATTATTTTACATTTTTGCGAAACTCCCCAAATTACTGTATTCATTTTTAAATAACAATTAAATCTTACTGACATCGATTTTGTTCCTCTCAACCAAATCGACTTCTTTTGAAACAAAATGGTCTTATTTATCATTTTAAAAAAAAATGTTTTAACAAACACATCAACACTCATCTTTACATTTTTTAAAAAATATTTTGCGATATCATTTGATGTACCTAATGGAGTGGCCCGTGGGCATCAATCTCCATCAGATGTGACAGTGATTGAAAGGTGGCTCCCATCAGTAGTATGACTTGATCTCTGACCTCCCATCATTCCACTCATTAGGGAGGCCATCAACAGGCTCTGTGACGCTGTGCCGGGTGGAAAAGGTGCATGGAGGAAGAAGGTCAGTCATGAATTTCCCCTCTTCCTCAATCCTAATGATCCCATTTTTTGCATATAATATGCAATGTTTGTAAAAAATCTCATGACCTCTCTTCGCTATTTGTATCAACTCTTTGTCATTGCACAGGCTGTGAACAAAGCTCTTCAGTCCATCATGGGAAAGAGCAACCTGCGTTTTGCCGGCATGAGCATCGCTGTCAATATTTCCATAGACGGACTGGGACTACTCATTCCTACCACACGACAGGTATATCGCGTATTCTGCGATTCCCAAACGCCAAGGGAAATGATCCAATTTCACAAAGATGTTCTGAAGCTTATTATTTGTTCACTACAAATTGCGCGTCTTTGTTAATCTGTCCATGCGAGTGACGTACAGCGACAGACAGGACAATTAAGTGCTTGTCCACTAGAGGGCAAAGGTTCCAATGAACCTGTGTATAATTAAAAAGGGTAGAAAGAACGAAACACCTTATGATTTAATGCTGCCATTTATGTTATTGTGCTGCTCCCTCAGGTGTGCCCGCTTTTGCTTCTCAATTATTATTTGCTGCGCCTTCATTAAGGAAGAAGAAAATATTTTGCGCCCTCCAACTTCTCCACCGTGACAATAAATATTATCATTTGTTTGTAAATTAGTTTTAAGTGCACCTCTGGATAGGATTGTATCCTTATTAAAATTAAAGCAAAACAAAGAAGAAATAAAAATCTGACGAATAGCGTTATGAATGTTTTATACTTCCTGGGCAGTCTGACAATGACAGCACCACTGCCACCTACTGAAGTGGATGTGCAATTACACTTTTTATTCTTGTACGGCAAAAAAGAAAGGCCATGTTGTCTGGGGTTGCCCGTACCCGCCCCACTATTTCAGAAAGGCTGATTTAGGGGTACACAAGATAGTTATGTTGAATTGACATTCGGATTATGAGGAGCTCCTTGAAACATTTCCAAGCTATAAGATTTTTAAAAGTTTGAAAACTCCTGCTTTTGATTGTAGTTTGACCACCAAAAACAACCCCAAGAAATAAAAATCTGACAAATAGCGTTATTAACATTGTTTATACTTCCTGGGCACTCTGACAATGACAGCACTACCGCCATCTACTGCAGTGGATGTGCAATTACACTTTATTCTTGTACGGCAAAAAAGAAAGGCCATGTTTTCTGGGGTCACTGAGCTCCTTGAAACATTTCGAACCGATAAGATTCCCCTGTACCCCAAAGTTTGAAAACTCCTCCTTTCGATCATAGTTTGACCAATAAAAACAACCACCCCCCCAAAAAAAAAAAAAAAAAAAAAAAATAGACATAAACAATGACTCCTTTTTACCGATTGTCTTCCAGATGTTAGCACACCACCCCATGCAGTCCATCTCATTCGCCTCTGGCGGAGACACCGTGAGTCAAGTATTTGGTCGCAATGTTGTCCGAGCACCTTTGGCATCTTTCTCTTAAAATGCCTTTCGGCACTATTCTTGCAGGACACACCCGATTATGTCGCGTACGTGGCAAAAGACCCGGTGAATCAGAGAGGTAGCGTGCCCGAGTCGAAAATCCACAAGTAGCTCAAGTTTGTGGCTTTTGAAGCTCACGGCGGACCGATGGCTTGTGTCGTCCCTCTCTGCCAGCGTGTCATATTCTGGAGTGCTCGGACGGTTTGGCCCAGAGTGTCATCAGTACCATCGGTCAAGCCTTCGAGTTGCAATTCAAACAGTATCTGCACAGTCCACCCAAGACTCTCATGTCTTTGGACAGGTAAATGCACACTTAGAATGAGTGAACGCATGAGGCCCCAAATAGGACGCGGGGAGGGAAAATAGGCAGTGTTTATAAAAAGTCTACACACCCCTGTTCAAATGCCACCGGTTTGTGATATAAATGATCAAATAAGTGCTTTCAGCACTTTTCCCACCGTGAATGTGTTCGATAACCTGTACAACGTTATTGAAAAATAAGTGAAATCTTTTTGAAAGGGGAAAATAAAATAAAAATGTGGTTGCACAAGTGTGCACACCCGCTTATAAGTGGATAACTGAACGTATTACACATTTTAAAATGGGAGTGAGCACCGCCGCCATTTAAAGTTGTTTTTAAAGTAGTATTTCACGTAACCCCAAATAAAGTTCAGCTGTTCTAGGTTTTTCTTTTTTTTTTTTTTTTTTTATTTCTAGCAGAAGGCTCAAATGTTTTGTGATGATACTGACTTGGAACTATTCATAATTTCCTCCACCTTCCAAATGTGTATATTTTTAAGAGGAGGCTCCCATCTTGCCACCTCTTAGGACAGGACATTAAGACAATAGGAGATTGTTTTCACGTGTACGTAACAGCCAGTACTTGCTAGAAATTCCTGGAACTCCTTCAATGTTGCTGTTTGCTTCTTGGCAGTCTTTCTCTAAATTTTGGTGGGTCCAGTTCTGGGTAACGTCAGCAGCGTCGTTCCCTGTTTTCTCTGCTTGATGATGTCTTCACTTCGTTCCTTGGTATATTTAATCCCTTGGGAATTCTTTTGTAGTCTCCTTACTGACACCTCTGAACAATGATGCTGTGGAAGCTCTGCCGACCATTTCTTATGCTGTAAGATGTGACTACAAAAATGTCAGGAAAAGCCTTCTAGAACATCTTAACTTTATTAGGGGTTCATCAGAAAAACTTTGAATGGCAGCGGGTGTGTGCTGACTCCCATTTAACATGAAGTTGAACGTGATCGGTTCATTCTGAACACAGCACTCTTCAAACCAAAAACGGCAAACTTCCTTTTTGGGAAAGTGCTTTCGGCAAAGAAATAAATGGGAAAAAAAAAAAAAAAAAAATCTGCCAAACAAACCGTCATGGTGTTAGAGCTGTCCCGCAAGGTCAAACTTCAAACAGGTCCCTCTTCAGAATAATACATTTAAGTAGTGGAAAATTAATTGACCGCATTATTGATTTGAAGAAACAATAAAAGGCCACAAAAATAGAAACTGCTAATGCGAGGAAGACTCATTCGCATTCTCATTATAACACACAAGCGCACACACATTATTCCTGTCTGCAGTCCTTCTATCCAGCAGCAATTTCCAAACCTAAATTGATCATCTTCAGATGTGGGGATGACATCTGATCGGCTTAATCCAATTGAACGCCTACATCATCGTTATTATTGGCACTGTTGATACAAGCTTATTACGCAGGGGGATGGGCCAACTTCTGTGCTTCAGGGCCACATTTGATTGTCAAAACGGAGATGTGGACCACATCGTTTTTAAAGGAGGGTTACAAAAAAAAAAAAAGAGTTACAATGTCAACTTTATTTGAATGAAAAGAATATTGATTCACTGTCATTTGCAATTGTAGTACTGTATTAACAATGAATTTAGTACTTATAATTAACTAACCAAATGTTTAATAATAACATTAACAATAAAATAATAACAAAAACATTATTTAATGTATATAGCATCATGTTACTTACTATTTTAAGATGAACAATAAAACAATTATCCGATTATTTCATGAGATAAATAAATGGAAAATACAATAATAATGCGGAGCATTTAGTGCATAATAGATTTACTTAGAATTAATAAAACGAACGAAATAGATACATTTAGTATATACAAAACTGTTTATTTTACTTTTTATATTAAGATGTAGAATAAAATAATACCCATCTTTAAAATAGATTATAAATAACAAAAACAAAGAAATGCATTTTGATTAACCAATTTGAGGAAAACTAAACGAATGCAACAAATCCCACAGGACTATCGATCATCCTTGCTGGGCCAAATTAAAAACCGTAGCAAACCAAACATTGCCACCCCTGTTAAAATGAAAAGCTAAATAAAACTTAAAAGGGAACGAGAGTTCAGCTTGGATCAAGTGGTTTTGTAATAGTGCGTATCCAATTTGTTCCGTTCTGCGCGTGAATGTTAATTAATGCGCCGTTTGTTTCCTCAGGTCCTTCAGGACAGAAGAGCCGGTGTGGGGAGAGGACGACGACTTCTCGGAGCATGACTACTACAACAGCATCCCCGGCAAGGAGCCGCCTGTCGGCGGCGTGGTGGACTCCAGACTGCGGCCCAGTAAATCGCAGCTAACGCACATCCACACGCAGCCGCAAAGCAGGGCAGCACAACAGGTAACTAATATAAAGATGCAGTTTTAGGAAATATAGTAAATAACAATTTCCCAAGGATCTTGACCGGCACACTAATGTGTCGTGGCCCAGTGGTCGGGATTCAGTGCTCTAAAGCGGGCCGCACAGATGAAAAGAAAGAAAAATAAAAGTACAGTACTTCCGGTTTATTTATTATCCGAGGCTGAAAAACCTTTTATTTTGAAATGTGACCGGATTCTCTCCGTTACATCCAACTATGACTGACTCTTAACGCATGTCAAGTTGTCTCCGTCGCGTAACGCTAATATTAAATGCACAAGCTAGCAAATGAGTAAAATAAACAGACGTATTTGGAAAGTTTCTCCTACCATAGGACAGGGAATAGAAAAAAGGAAAAACAGAAAAAAAAAAGGTTGGCGACCACTGATCAAAACCAAAACATAAGATAACGAAATACCTCTCAGTATGATACCGTTCCACTGCAGTTCCAACAACAAACAGATTCGCTTCACTCACAGCCTGTGATGTTGCCGCACCTTAATTGCCCAAAGACAAATATGACTCGCTGGATCCGCTGACCCCGAGCGAGAGGGAAAACATGCTAACCCGCCGTGGCTTGGGTTTCAAATAGAGTGCCTCCAAAGTACATTATGTGTGGTCAGGTGGCGGGATGAGAGAGATGTTCATGCATTATTAAGGATGGATGGGTTGTTGTTGTTTTAATTTTCTTTTTAAGTTTGACTGTCAGTGTGTATGTGTGTAGATGGGCTCACCAGCAAAAAGGGAGCAAGCAGCTCACCATGCGAGCCAGCTCTGCTATGAACTTCAATGGGACGCAGATGCAAGCGGCGGCTCAGGTGAGACACTCAGTGGCCACATGAGGAACATCGCTCAATTGCACACATATTGTTGCTTTTATAGTTTTGGGGTCTCCAGAACTATTTAGAGTAAATTAGTTTTTGTGGAAAAATTGAATTCTGTATCGTTTTTACTAAGCAACTTGCTTTACGGCACACTCACTTCCTCCTTTCCCTATAAGGACGGAGGTCGATTCGAACGTCTATGCGCTATGACTGGTGTCATGGCAGAAGCCCCAAAACAAACAAAAAACCTAAAGTATTGTTCACACAAAATTAGATTGATTACCTCATCGCTATTCATCTTTCACACAACCACTAGAAATAGAAATGTCATTCAGCGAGAATGCGAGAGCTCATGATTTCACGACACTACGAGCTGGCGCGTATGGGAAACGTGGATGACGTTTGTCAAAACACTACCGCTTTTGTCCACACGGCGCCGCCATAATCAACAAAAACTGACATATGACACAGTGTTGCTTCAATATTTAACTTTATTATTTATTTAAACATTTTTTTTTTTAAACATATTTTAGATGGTTACTTGTGCGCCGATGGCCAGCCACCTGGCAATAAAGACTACGAGGAGCACCAGTATGTGAACACACAGAGTTTGGAAAACTTGGACTCTCTGGCTCATGGCCCCGACGGACAGAGAGGGGCCAGGGGGCCCGACAGTCCCAAGAAGGACCTTTTTGACATGAGTAAGTTTTGACAGTTCACAGTTGACATGCAGTCAATGACTGTTTAACGTCAAACTAACAACACTCTTAATTAGTGCACTGCCTTTTTATGGCTCACCTATGGCAACATATTTAGTCACCAAAACACTGACCTATTCATGTTTTTGGTGCTTTCTATAATGCTCTAAGCCTAGGCCCTGGCTAATATGAAAGATAATTGGTGTCAAGGATGTAAGTGATACTATATATCTTGACTGAGAGGCTAACATCTATGTCGAAGCTGAGTTTAGCCTGGGTTGTTAGGGAGAGTTTCGTACAAATGCACATCTTTGTTTTATGATGAGTTTGAAGTTGTATGAAAGTGTTTTAGCGTCATCTGTAAAAAGCGTGGATTTACTGTATTTTAGTGGCTAAGCTATTTCTCACTCATGCTCCCTTGCAGGGCCTTTTGAGGACGCCCTAAAACTGCACGAGGCCAGCGGCACGACTGCGGCCGAAAGGGGCGGCGCGCAGCCGATGGAGGACCGGTGGCCCAGCCCTCCGCGGCGTCGGGCTCCCGTGGCCCCGAATGAGGAGCAGCTTCGGCGGGAGACCTGGTACCACAGCCGCATGAGCCGGCGGGACGCCGAGAAGCTGCTGGTCCGAGACGGAGACTTCCTTGTGCGTGAAAGCACCACCAACCAGGGCCAATACGTCCTGACGGGCATGCACTGCGGCCTGCCAAAACATCTGCTGCTGGTGGATCCTGAAGGAGTGGTGAGTGGGAATGGTCTCGAAGGGGAAAAAAAACAAACAAAAAAAAACTGCTATGTTTATAACTATTAAAAAAGAAAATCTGTGTGTAAAGCGTGTAAAGTTGAGTCGAATTTTTCCCGCCTTTGGATGTGAGAGTGACCCGCAATAATCATGCTGTTTTTGGCGCTTTCCTCACGTCAAGGTCCGGACAAAAGACATGTTATTTGAGAGCATCAGCCACCTTATCGCGTACCACCTGAAGAACGAGCTGCCTATCGTGGCTGCCGAGAGCGAGCTCCACCTCAAGCAGGTGGTCAGGAGGAAACAATGAGCCATCTGCCCACCTCCCTGCAAACGGGACGGTAAGCATGCAACAAAAAGAGATGGCAATTAGCAAGTCAGATGGGTCGTAGCTCATGAATATATGAAGGAAAGCCACTTCATCTGTTTTACGGGAAATTTGCCGGTTTCACTTATTATTGCGGTCCTCTTACAGGACACAATATTAGGTACGCGTGTATAACCAGTCGTCAACATTCACCTGACATTTTTATGTTTTGCCAACATTAATTGGATATTTTTGTGTTTGGCCAAGATTAACTTCATATTTTTATTCAGCCAACACTAACCTTTTTGTATCTAATTAGCATTAACCTAATTCAGCCATCATTAGATTAACGCTTTTGTATTTAAATAACATGAACTTAATGTTTTTTTCTTATTACACCCGTCTAAATATCTTTGTCCAACATTATTTTTTTTTAAATTTTCATTCACCAAACAAAAACGCAATATTTTTGTATTTAACTTCATATTTTTGTATTGTGAACGTCAACTTAATATATAGTATTAACTTATATTAAATCTTTATTTTTGCGTGACATTAACTATATATATATATATATATATATATATATATATATATATATTTTTTTTTTTTCTTTTTTTTTTCATTTAACCAACATTAACTTAATATTCTTGTTTAGCATTATAGTACCTTAGTGTTTTTGTGTTCAAATAACACAAAAATAATATTTTGGTATTTACTGGACATTACATTTTTTTTGTCAACAGTTTAATGTTTTTTTTATTTATTTATTTAACATTTAACTCATTCACTGCCAGACATTTTCAGACCCTCTTTTACCCCTTTTTGTATCTCACTCAACAGTTTAATTGGCAGTAACTTAATATTTTGTTTTACAAACAATTTCCTCATGTTTGGTGTGTGATTGGATATGTTTGTGTACCTTATGTTTTACCCAGTGAGTATACTTTTTTTTTTTTTTGTGCTGCTCCATCTACAAAGCATTAATCAAACTAATCCCATCTTTCTGTTTCTTTTTCTGTTCTAGTGCAAACCAATTTATCCCAAGTGGACACTTTTGTGACAAATGAGACATTGAATGAGGCCTTTTTGGACATTCACACCGTCAAACTGTCCCTGGTCTTGTCCAAAAGTCCCCCCCGCCCCCCAGCATGCAGCTATTAAGCTTAACAAAGAACCTCCAGAATTTCCATGTTGTGTAGTCTGCCCCTGCTCTGCAATGACTTACCTCACCAGTTCATTGCACACATGGATGCAAACCGAAATCACATGAGACTCCGCCGCCGTTACGTGACTCTGATGGAGGAACAAAACAAAACAAAAAAAAAAGACTGCAAGTACCGTTTGTATGCGTCCCTGCTAACCAAAAGCACCAAACGGGCAACGTTGGACAGTCACGGCCGACAGTATATCTCAATGAATCATGCTTTCCGTGTGTTTTGTCACGCCGCCCCTGTTGTGTACCTAATGAAATGACCAGTGAGCGCATTAAGAACCCTACTCCCGCCTTCCCACAGCCTGTCCAACTTCAGTGCCTTAATAACCACGCAGGGCGGGCATTTTAGTGTACAGAATGTGCGTGGCTGTCCCTGTTGCAAACGGACTCTTTTGCGCAATGCCAATGAATGACGTCGGGATGATTCTGCTTGTGTACTTGTAAACAGGAATGTAAGCTGCTCATTTTAGGGACAATATATAATAATAATAATAATACTGTCCAAATGATGTCTTAAGTTTGTTTGTGTCCCCAGTTGCTAACTCCCTTTAGGGTCAAGTCACACAACCATGGATTGCAACGTGACGTTTTCTTTATCCCAGGGTCAGGAAAACGTGTTTTTGTTGTATATTTTCGAATGGCAGTTTTTGTTGCCGTTTTTAAATTGAGCTATTGAGGTATAAGTATGACTTTTCGCTGCTACTAGCTGCAGTTTAAGTGATCAACACCGCCTTTGACAGCCTTATGGTAACTTTCCCTTTCCTTTCTTTCTCAGGAATTTCTTGTCCATGCTTCATTCACAACCTTATTGACAATAAAAGTCATAGAAAACAATGACAGTTCCATTTTATAGGCACTCTAAATGTGTTAAGCGGGTTTCGCACGTACCGATAATCGGGTTGAATTTGACCTTTTTCCCCTTCCTTCCGATCAAAGTCAGCAAGGAGAAATGCGCTTAGTGGAGGTCTTTGAAAGATTATTCTGTGGTGTGAGGTACATTCAAAATGCTGTTTTCTCTGATAACACTGGCCAACAGCAAATGTTAATGTGGCTTTATGTAGTTCCTTTATATATTTTTGACACTGATTTAAAAAAGTCTTAACTTTTTTTTCTAGCACATCCGATATTTTCCTTTTTTGTGTTTTTAAAACAAGGGCAGATTCAGAAACAGTGCCCCCACTCCCCCCGCCCCCTTAAAAAAAAAAATCTAGAAAAGTTTACTTGTATTATTTCTGATTTTAAAAATCTGTAAAAATGTGTTGACCAGTCTATTTGTATTGCAGAACTCCCTTTGTGCTGCAAATTCACTTTTGTCCGAATCTGACAAAGTATGTTGAAGTGATGCATCTCATCTGAGAGACAAGTTTTGTATGTCGGGGAGGAGCTAAATTTAGCCTGGGTTGTACTATTTCATGGGAATGAATTTTCAAGGGTAAGGTTGTACATGTAAAAACTGCGTATATGTGTGTATCCCACTTTATTCAGCTAATAGCGACACTGCAGTAAGTCCAGCCATCTTGCAAATACGTTGATATAAAAGGTTAAGCTTTTGGAGGAAAACAAAACAGGAAGTTGAACCAAGGAACAGGAAGTGGGGAGGAGATAACTGGTGACCTGCAGAAAAAAAAGGTTGTGTCCAAATTTACAGGCTACGTCCTCTGAAGGCCGCATATTCGGCCACACATTGTTTCTAAATTCAAAAAAGAGAATTTGCAGGCTGCATCCTTAGACACCTTCAAAAGATCCTCCTCGTGTAGCCTCCATGGACGTAAACCGTGGCGAATTTGTACAGGCTTAATTAAATTTGGACACCAGGTGTGTCTAGTTTCACCGAAAGTCATGTGACCGAAACTGATACCTTCGGAGCACCCAGCCTGTGAACTTTGACACAGCCATAGAAGAAATACCGGAAGGCCACAAAAACAAAAGATTAAGGTAAGAAAATGTGTTTCTAACTGAATACATTTTAATCAGAGCTGGGCATCGCATAACCTACACCGCTTTCCGTCCTGTCCAGTCAATCAGCGGCGAGTCTTTATACGTCATAAGCAGGCGCCGCACGAGGAGACACGCCGCCAAACTAAAATTATTTAAAAAAAAACAACAGACTCACACACACGCACAGCGTGGTACGTGATCCGTGAAATAAAAACAATATGGGGCACATATCATTGCGTCTGTGGGACCGCAAGGTACAAAACACAGTTTTATTTTACTGTGCGGCACCTGCGTGTAACGTGGTCCAGGTTAAGTCCGTTCTCAACGTCGTTTGGCACACTCGGGTCGACTGGGACCATGTGGGTCGATCAAATATGCAGACGGGAAATAGGCGATGCTCAGCTCTGATTATAATGCTAGCAACTTGGGCAGCTGAGTAAACATACAGCACTTACTTGCTTGGTGGAAAGTCCTTCAAATAGAAAAGCTTAAAGCTAATGATCATAGCTGGGCACTGGGCAGAGGTTTATGTAAAGATGATTAGCTGGCTAATGTACTATTCAAACCCGCTGTGGACTACTTATTTTCCACACTTCCCCTCCTTCACACTTCCCGGCCTTCAAAATAAAAGCATGCCAGCAAACCACTACACAGCAGGTTTTGTGCGGCGTATTTCCGGAAGTAGGGAAGACGCCAGAAGAAGTGCATGAACTCCACTTTGATGTGCCAGCGTCATCCTTCAGAGCTGCGCGCAGCTTGACTATACTATACTATATATGAGATAGTGCTACAATGAACAGGAACACCAGTAGATGGCTTTTTATGTATTTATTTCGAATCAAAACGGGGGAAATATATTGTTAAAAAATGGTAGGGCAACAAAAATAATCACACTGGCTTTTACTGAAAGGCACACCACACTTGTTTCATTATAAGGTTTTACAGCTTGGATGTGGGATGGAGGAAATACTACAGGTATTGTCCTTAGTAGCAACGCCTTTACTTTCTTCAAGCTAAACATGCTATTGCTTGGAAAATCTTCATGAACAAAGGCAATGAAAGCTGCAAACCTTCCTTTTCTGGGTAATTCTTGAAAACAACTGTCAGACTTTTGACACCATGCTCCGCCCACATTAGATGGCATAGGCCAGTGTTTCTTAACCTTAAGCCAAGGCACATATTCTACATGTTAAAAAAAAAAATCAATTTTATACCTTCTCCCCTCTAGTGGAAGAGCATTTAATTGTTCTGCCGATCACAAGATGTCGCTGGCATAGATGAACATGAACAAGCATTTCCAATGTCCTACCCTCGGCTAGTGGCAGCCCCCAGGAGGTGTTGTGGGATATTTTAGCTCGTCATCCGTCAGCAGCTAAGTCGCACACTTGTGTTTGCATGATATGACGAGCTATAACGGCGGACGGCGTGGATGTCATTGATCCTGTTGGCTCATCCTGAGGATCTGCAGGAGAAGACGTTGCACCTCTTCGTCCATACGACCCTGTTGGACTCGCACACAAAAGCAAAAGCGTTTTTGTTATTTTGTTTTTGTTTTAAATCCAAACTTAATTCCCATAAAGTTACAACTTAAGTCTTAAAATATTAGGGCTTGGTATTATAAAAATCGGACTTTGTTCTTGCATTATTAGAACTTTATTTTCAGATTTATTAATATTATCGTAAAAAATTCTCTTAAAATGATACTTTTGTTTTAATATAACAGCTTGACTCTAATAAATTAAGGTTTCCTATTCTTGTGAACTTCCCACTTAATTATGACTTGTATCACAAACGTTTTCTCAAAATATAACAACTTAGTATCATGACTTTACTATTTTCGTAAATTTCCATGTTTTATGATTGTTTATATATATAAAATTGCAACTTTATTCTACAGCTAACAACAAAAGTAAGACATTGACACTGAGTCAACATCAAAATTGGGATAATCTACATCTTAAGTGTGCCCATGAAGGCCACTTCCTCGAGGGCCTTTTAAAAAAAAAAAAAAACCTTATTTATTTATTTGTTATGGAAGTTGTTCTTCAGTGTGTGGACCTATTTTTCTGTAAAACAGTGTGCGTGATGTGCATGTGCGATTCTGTGTCGCTCGACTCTGACCTGCACGGCTGCCAGTAAATGAGAACGATACACAGCCACCACCTGTTTGTGCTTTCTTTCCCAATCCTTGAAAATTCACAATTAAAAAAAAAAATAAAATAAAAAATCATTATACTAAGTACAAACATGATGTATGCATATTTTGGGGCGAAATTATAATTGGCTCTTCTGCACCTGCAGCTGTTGGCTGAGTATGGCAATCCTGTTCTGGAGTGCCATTTGCTGTCCCGGGTTCCCATGATGAGCGTGGGAACTGGAGGACGGGATGCCAAGAGGAGGCGAGAGAGATCCAAGCGCCTCCTTTAGCCGGAACACCTCCTTAGAAAGCTCTGTTATCTGCATCCAAAACAGTTTACATATCAATTTACTGGTCGAACTAGTGCGAGTCGATGGAAAATCTACTTGCACTGAAATTCCCTCACATTTTAGGAGCAAAAGGTCATCATTTGGGGGGCCCTGCAGTTAATAATACTTTTCAATTGTATATGCCACAAGATGGCAGCAAAGCACTGCTGTAGTCTAAATTAAGCTCCCCAACTCATTTCCACTGTACCTCTCTGTTCATGTGGTTGATCCCACCAACACTAAAACATCAAAATCTAAAGTTTCCAACCCTTGTCCATTGAGTGTTCTTCCTCAACGCCGCCTTGCACCATCTCACCTTGCGGTCCTTCTCCTTGACAAGGCCTTGCGATTCCTGCACGTTAGCGTGGAGTTCCCGGATGTGACTGGACTTGGTTTGCAGTTCTTGAAGCTGCTGCTGCACAGCGGCCAACTGAGTCTCCGCCACCTGTCGCTCGCTCTTGTTAAACAGAGCCTCCCGCTGCACTTGGAATACCTGCACGGGTAGAAACACCCAGCGGGTTGTGACTATTATGATTATTTCTTTGGCAAGAAACCACGTCTACCTCAGTGCAGGTCTTCTCGTGTTTGCGCGTGAGGTCGTTGAGGCGGGCCGCCGCGGCGTTGATCTCGGCCTGCATGGACAGCCGCAGGGCCTCGTGGTCCTCCTTGGAGATAAGACCCTGTTGGGCGGCCTTTTCGGACTTGAGTTGCCTCAGCTCCATCTCCTTGTCACTCAGAGCCTCTTGGGCTGCTGCGACACTGGTCTCGCTGGCCTGCAGGGAACGCTGGAGCTCGGCCTAACAGGATAGTAGAGACTTGGGGTTATTTTGCTGTTTAAGGGTAGCATAAAGTTTTTAGACTTAACGTCATCCGTTGCGATTGTATAGCTAGGAGATTGAATATTAATTCTGTGGTACCTCTACTTACCAACGTCCCTTCGTACGAAATTTTCAAGTTACGAAACGCCTCGACAGGAAAATATTGCCTCTAGTTACGAAAGAAATTTCAGGATACGAAAGGTAAAAGTATGGGGTTATACTCCGGAGTTTCCTGAACGCAACATACTCATAGCTGCTATGCCATTGGCTAGCCTAGCATCTTCCTGGCATCCCATTGGCTAAGAGGGACCTCTTGTATGTCATTCGCTCCTCTGGCCATGTGGTCTTCCGATAGTTTGACGTGAATTAGAAACGAGGAAAAGAAAAAAAGAAGATAATCGTTTTTTTTTTTTGTCCATACAAACAAAACAAGAGATAATAGAAAAGTATGAAAAGGGATGCGTTTGGTTGATCTCGCCAAAGAATATGACCGCTTTTTATCGTCAGCCGCCACGTTATTAAATCAGTTGTTTACAAAACGCCAGGCAAAAACCACTTCTGAGAGAGAACATGAACCAAAGAGGGCAAAAAGCGATGAGGACAGCAATTAAGAGGTAAACGGCCATTTTTATTCTTGATACTCTATTCTTTGTTTTTGTACATTATGCACAACTCTAATCTATTGTGCAATAATCTAATTGTAACATGTATTTGTTACATGTTTTCATGCATTTTTATGCTTTATAAAACATTTATGTCTGAATGTTGGGGGGCTTGGAACGGATTAGGGCATTTACATGGAAAACGCGTCTCTACTTACAAAATGTTCTACTGAAGAAATTTCTTCCACAACCAACTAATTTCGTAAGTAGAGGTACCACTGTACTGTAAATGTATTTGAAGTTTTTCGTCCATCCATTTTCTGCGGTGCTTGTCGTCGTTCGGATCGCAGGTGAGCCGCCTGGTCCACCAACCTTGACTTTCTCATGCTCCTCCTTCGGTACAGCCTCATGCATGGTCTCCAGTTTGGCCTCTAGGCTAACCGCCTGCTCTTCGGCGTCCGTCCGCCGTGTCTTTTCCTCTTGAAGCTCCTGTAGAGTTTGGGCCAGTTGCTCCGACACGGCGGAGAGCGCTTCTTTGTGCTTGGACAGAGGCACGACATCCTTTAGGTGCAGGGTGTCGTTGGCGCGGCTCTCTCGCTCGGCACATAAGCAGTCGAGAGCCTGGGCGGCTTCTTGTCGCGCCACCTCCAGCTCTTCGCGGACGGCGGCCAGTGTGCGTCTGGAACGTTCTGATTGGATAGAAATATGCGGTCAGTCACTCAAATGGCATTTACAGAAATCTCTGTTATAGATTTAAGACGTCCCACTAGGACTTCAAAATTAGAGGCTGGGATTTTTTTTTTTCTCACAAAAATCCCATTTCTGATTTCAATCGATTTCCCCCCCCCCCCCCCCCTTCACCAATAGAAAATGTAAACAACGTTGACATTATTCAAAACAACTTCGACTTTAGTTTTTTGCCTTTGAGGGATTTAGCACATACCTCGGGTCAAAAACGGCCAACACTTCGATTAATCTGTTTCTTAGCAGGAATTAAACTGGCTAAGTCTTTTTTTTTTTTTTTTTTTACGAAAAATAGATGCTGGAAAAGTCGTCCGATATAGAAACGAAATCGTAAATTGGCATCACCAACTTCGGAGACTACTGCAGTGCCCTCTAGGCGCAGCCATTTTGTTTGTTGACCCTTTGAAATACAGAAACGATTTATATCGAAAGCGGTTATTGAAATCCTGACAAATATTCTCGAATGAATCAATTAAATCGATCGATTGCCCAGCCCTAGTTTCTATTTGGCTACATGTCCGACCTGATGTGACCGAGAGCTCCGAGCTCTCCGAGTGCTCTTCTTCCTCATCGTCGTCCTCGCCGTTTGCCGGAGGCCTGATTCTCTCCAATTGCAGGAGGGCATCGTTGAGCCTCCTCGCCACCTCCGCTCTCTCCCCGGCCAGCTGCTCGCACTGAAGACCCAGGGTGACCTGCACCTCCTCCAGATGCGAACGGGGCACGCACTTCCTCAGCTGGCCCTCCAGCTCCACCACGCGTTCCCGAAGAAGACGAACCTGATCTCCGTCCGGCCCCGCGCCTCCCGACGTGCTCCCTCCCCGTACCGCGCCGGCCTCCAGCCCGGCCACTTTTTCTTGAACTTTCGCAATTTCTGTTGGCTCTCCCGCGCCCGAGTCTGTCCAGTCGCCGTCGCCTGCGGGCGTTTTCCGGACCAGAGCGGCCTGGAGTTGCTCGACTCGCTCTGTCAGCTGTTTGATTCTGTCAGTGTCCTCGGAGGTCTGAGCGAGCGCTTTGGCGCGGCTCTGAGCAAGCTCCTCCTCCAGCTCGCCCACTCTTGCCCTCAGCTGCTGGGCCTCGGAGTCTGGGAGCTCGCTGGCACCTGCCGCCGCCGTAAGCCCTTCGCCGCACTCCACGGAGAACACCCCAAGACGCATTTGCTCCTTTAGCTGCTCCAGCTCGGACTGGGCAGAAGCCAACTGGAGCTGCAGGCTACGCAGCTTGTCCTTCAGTGCCTCTGGGCTCTCTGAAAGTCCAGTCTGTGATGTCTCCTCACCACTGTGGACCAATATAAAGGTCATTTATCCTAAACGATGCTCATATCAAATGTATGAATTAGCTACAGCCATCCTCACTTCTAATGTATGACTTCATTTAGTCTACAACAATACACTGTGAATTACCTACATGAAAAAAAGGAGTCAACGCAAACATATTTTTTTTCCAGAATATGTTCTACGCAAGCCCACTAGTTGAAACAAGGCATGCTGATAAATAACGCGTTTGTGGAATAAGGGTTAATCCACTCGTTTTTAGCCATCTCCGGGGGCGGCCATTTTGTCACCTTTGTCGACTGAAAATGACATCACAACTGCTCAGGTAACGACCAATCACAGCTCGCCTGTTTTCTGAAGCTGAGCCGCGATTGGTCGTTACCTCGGCACGGGGTAGTTGTGATGTCATTTTCAGTCGACAGAAGTGACAAAATGGCCAACCCCTGAAATGGCTAAAAAGGGGTGCATTTTGCTGCTTAATTCATATTTCATATTAATCATACTGCCTTGTTTCAACTAGTGGGCCTGCACAGAACATATCCTGGAAAGAAATGTGTTAGGGTGGATTTCCCCTTTTAAAAGTGTAAAAGTAAACATACCACAAACTATGATTTCCCCAAAAGTTTACTCAAATTTCAAACTCATCTTACATCATCGTCCTTATTATTAAAATGGCTTACAAATTGATTTGATGTCAAAAAAATGGCAATAAAAAAGTGCACGCGGGCATGACTCTCCATAACTTCCACTAACAACCCAGGCTAAACATAGCTCCTCCCTGACATGGAAAGCTTGTCTCTCAGCTTAGATGTGTCACTTCAGCATACTTCCTTGACACCAATTTCTATTTAGCCAGCTCTTCGGAGGCATCTTTTTCAGCAAATCGCTGAGGTATCTTTCGCACAAAGAAAGCTGCGTAGTTGAATTTGTTCTAAGTTGGATCGCCACAGCAATCCAATGACAAGATTTGTTTGTTATAGTTGTGTAGCGCAAATATGCGTGGGATGACCTTACCGTTCCCCCACCTCGCCGGACTCCCCGTTGGACATTTGAGCCTGAGAGAAGCGCTCCTGCAGGGCCTCAAACTCCTTCCTAATGGTCTCGTACTGTGCCAAGGGGACAAAGTCAGCGCCGGGAATTTGCATGTCGGTCTCATCCTTCTCAAACATCTCCAGCATCTGCAAAGAGGCGAAGGCACAATAGCGAGAAATGCAGTGTGGCACCTTTTGTCCCGCTACATAAAATAAGAATACGTACAATTGGTAAAAAAGAAGGTGTGGCTGCCATGTTAGTGAGCATTCAATGAAGCCAAATTGCAACTACCCTAACTGAGGCGTACGGAATAAATATGACATCATAAAGTTCATCATGACATAAAAGACACCCTCGCATGACAGAGTCGACCACTGTGGTGTGTGTGTGTGTGTGTGTGTGTGTGTGTTTGTGTGTGTGTGAGTCCTCTCTCTGCAAGTTGTTCGGTTGTACCTGAACTTTGAGAACAAGCTCGGCATTCTGTGATGTAAGCTCCTCTATTTTTTGGTGCAATTCTTCCGCAGGTCCGCGGTCTGCGGGGGAGTGAGACGGACCGGCTGATTCTGCGGGGGAGGAGGCCTCGTGGCGAGCAGGTGAGGCTCTGGAACGCCCAGAGAGCAACTTCTCTGGAGGTCATGTTCGAGGAAAAAAAAAAAAAAAAGACTATAACTCACATACCAACAGTGAGCCATTCATAATTTGTGAAATATGCATGAAATTGGTCCCGTATAATAATATGAAGGAACCGTAACTTCCACTAACAACCCAGGCTCAACTTAGCTCCTCCCCAATGAACCAAAAAAAAGTTCATCACTCAGTTGAAATGCAGTACTTCAGCATACTTCTTAATACTTTCCGTTCCAATATTGGCGCCATCTTGTGGCATCTTAAAGCATGAGAGAAAAGGGTGCAAAAACATTCCCCCACGTTAAACACCTCCAGCCATGTTTGATACTTGACGAAGAGTTAAAGCCTGTCAGGCTTTTGCCCATATTGGGAATGCCCGTGCAGCTTGGGAATCACAAATGCCATACCTGGAAAGTCAAACATTTCCTCCATATCCTCAGAGTCGCTTGCCCCGACGCCGTTGACTCCCTCCAGCTCCTCGATCAACTTGTCCCGCTCGGCCTCCGCTTCTTTTAGCCGCTCTTTCAGTTGGGACAGCTAATGCGGTGCGCGCGCACGACACACACACACACGCGTGCCGTGTCACACTGTGCAGCTAGTTTGCAATTCCCCAAAAGTATACATTAGGATTGCAGTACCTCCTCCAAGGCAGAAAGGGCACTCTGTTGCTGCTGCTCCAAGCCTTTGATCTTCTGGAGGAGGCGACCTCGCTCAAGACGTAGTCGCCGAATCTCCTCAAACACCTCCTCATCTTCCAACTTGCACCAAAATAAAAGTCTTCGTGTAAATTCTTTATAATACTGGAAATGGAAAATATAAATGACTTCCCAAAAAAAAAAAAAAAAAAAAAATCAATTCTCAGTCACCTGATGTGCTTCTGGAGGCTGAGGAGAAGGCGAGTGAACGGGGGGCTCGGACGACTGAACGGTGGGAGCAGGACTACGTGGATGAGGGGTGGGTGGAAAAGCCTGAACCATCATGATGGGTTACGTGAAACATGCGCTCATGAAACGGAAGCAGGATAATAACTCACTTGAATGATTATTGTAGAGCAGTGATTCCCAACCAGTGTGCCAATGAAAATTCCAATTTTCACTCAATCGGTACAAAAAGTCATCGACGATTGAATGCTTCTCCACTTTTTGTTTCTTTTACCCATTTGAGCCCCGTTTCTTACATTAAAAAAAAAATGCTTAATCCGTCGCCCCCCCCCCCTCCAATGCATTTATTTGGGCGCCAGTTATATGTGGATTTTTATCATTTGAGGGTTGTCTCTGTGAATTCACCTATTCACAGATTTTATTTGGAAACCTATCCTCTATTGTTCACTGAGAAACTATTAACTATAAAAAGCTATAAAGTATAATACAATTAACTGCTTTTGGGTTTTGGCTTTGTTGAATATAAAGGTATTGATTTGCCACCATCTTGTGGCATCTATTACAAATCTTTTTAAAGCGGAAGTCAACCCAAACATCTTTTTCCAGAATATGTTCCTATGCAGGCCCATTAGTCTAGACACGGCTTTTTATTTAATACTGTGTTTGTGGCATATGAGAAAGTCACCCATTTTTAGCTAGCTCAGGGGGGGCGGCCATTTTGTCACTTCTGTCGACTGAAGATGACGACATCGAAGTGGCTCAGGGCTCAGATAACGGCCAATCATGGCTCAGCTTCAGAAAACAGGTCAGCCGTGATTGGTAGTTATCTGAGCCCTGAGCCACTTCGATGTCATCTTCAGTCGACGGAAGTGACAAAATGGCCGCCCCCTGAGCTAGCTAAAAACAAGCTTAACTCATATTTCATATGAATCATATTACCTTATTTCAACTAGTGGGCCTCCAAAAAACATATTCTGGAAAAAAATATGCTTGGGTTGACTTCCCCCGTCAAGGGGGGGACACAGTACAGTACTTTCTTTTCTAATGTAAATAAATAAAAGGTTGTAAAAACCTGTGCAAGAGTACCTGGAGAGGAGAGCGTGGCGGGGGAGGTGCTTTCCGTTTGCGAGGGGTACTCCCCCCTTGCACCAGTGAGCTTCGTGAGTTATTCAGGGGGGTCTGCATTGTTGGAGTCAGAAGGGAAGCATTCTGATTAAAATTCAATTAAAGGAGAACGTCTTGATGTGGCCAATAACACACGGGAAGACAATAACATCACATTGGAAACGATGCGCAATATGATGATGGGCCGGAGAGGAACGAGTTCCGGGGGGGTAATGTGACATTACCTCCTCGCCTGTGCCCTCTGACAATCGGTATGCAGAAGGAGAGAGAACATTGAGATACATGTAAATATGTGCGCACGTACATTTTTTTTTTTTGAGTTTGCATCAGAACACCCCTACTAGCCAAACGTACTGGATGTTCAATGTCAAGTGGTCGGAAGTGCGGTCCAAATGCCCAAAGCGCAACTATACCCTTACACTGAAATGACTTTGACACTAATACCGTACCAGGAGGTGCTCCGTTTTGCAACATGTACACGATGCGATGGCTGTCGGGGCTGTAGTCGCGCGCCTTGTTTCCCAGGCCGTCGACCAGCTGCGTGTTGGCCCCGCCTCTGAGTAGAACGGCAACTGTTTGCGCGCTGTCGCTCTCGCAGGCCAACATTAAGGCAGTCCTGATTGAAGACACAAATGGATGACAGATTGCGGACGGACCTTTCTCTTCGTTAAAGCCTAGATTTCAAAATATGGATATACTTGTTTCACAGTTTGGCTGGTCCTGCGACTTATACTCAGGGGTGACTTGTATATATATTAAAAATTAGAGCTCAGACCGGCACCATCAATCCCCGTTCTCTAATTGTGATGACGACAGCGAACGAGTTCCGGTTGGAATTGGAACCTCCGCTTTTTAGTTTAAAATGGCTGATGTTAACTAGAATCTTGGTCAGTTATTGCACCTTTTGGTGAGGTAAATATAGGGTCTGACATTAAGCCCTTGTGGGGTCACCGGAGCCATGTTGTGGTGGACCTGTCAGAAACGGTTTTTGGCACGGTAGGTTCAGGCTGTGAATATGAACAACAAAATATGTTGCTGTTCTTCTATTTCTTGTTCTTCCATTTCTTCTTCTACTTCACAATTACATCCCCCCCAAAACTGTGACTGATACTGCAGAGTGACTCATATATGTCTTTTTTTTTTTTTCTTCTCCATGATAATTTTTTATTTATTTTTTTTACCGGTGCCCCTTATACTCCGGAGCAACATATACTCTAAAAAATATGGTCATCATTTTCTGACCAATTAAGTGAAAATATAATTTCCCTTGGCACACCTGATGAACTCTCGTGGCACACTAAAAAGCCGAGGCATAGTAGTTGGGAATTAAATGACCCATTTCCATGTCATCCAATTATCAACACTTCAGGGTCTCAAACGGGGGGGAATCCTGATCACGCTTGCTGAGTGCTGCTGAATATTCACAACTCTTGTTTCCATGGCAGTTTTATACTAAGCAGAGTTGTGCCAGCGAACAAGTAGAGACTGAACCAACATGTTTGCTACCTCCAACATCAAACTGCAAGTCGTTGATCCCTGCCAGAGGCCTTGAACTAGCACCCTTGAAATCTTATCCAAATGCCGCTGCCTCTCTTAATGAATCCTTCCTCTGTTTCCAGCCAGCACAACCCCAAAGCTGCGATAATGATCCCATAGAGGTTTGTGGCTCCATCTGTCTTGGAATTCAGCAGCTGCTACAGCCAGACTGACACACAACTTCCAGCCGGCCTCCTTGACTGAGGCTGCCGCACAGAAGAAGAGTTGTGCACCTTCCTTGGTTGTCTTGAATGTTTGCGTTGGCACCTCGGCCCAGCAGAAAGACACACAGCTCCGCTCGACTCATCTGCGCTGCCAGAATGAGGGCGGAGGCTCCATCCTGAACAGGGGGTCAAAACACACATTTTTTTTAAAAATGTCCTTATTTTTACGTGAATGGTGGTTCCGCGTTAGACATCGCATTAACGGGAACATTTTTTTTTTTTTAAATCAAAAACTGGACATAAGTGTTTTTCACAGGACAGCGATGATATGTTGCATTCGGGGAAAGTGGGGAGTCAGAGTTTTCTGAGTTATGAAGACGGGGGGGGGGGGGGGGAATGTGACGTCACGGAGACATGAACGGTGAATGGCCGTGAAAACATAATTTACAAAATTATAAATAAACAACCATATTTCACTTTAATTTAGTTCTTCAAAATAATGTCACGCAACACAACGGGATTAATACTGACTGCGTGAAGATATGCCGTTATCTCCCTGCATGAAGTTATTCGGTGAAATTAATGAAATACTTTGGAGATAAGATCTTCATTTATTTATAGAAATGAGGGAAATTATCAAGGAGGTTTGCTGTTGGTCAAAATGTGTTGTGATGAACCACAACAAAAAAACAATTTATCGGAATCAGCCATCTTTGTTGTTTATGTTCGCCTCGAATCCGGGTGGCATAAGTCCGATTTCCCACCGTCCTCGAATGCAGCAATATTACTGGAGCAATAATGCAACTATAGAATCAACTTGAACGTACCCCATCCTGCACATCAAGATCAGCTTTAAAGTCCCACAGGATCTCAGTGCAGGATATGCAGCCGCTCACCGCTGGAAACAAAATCGGTCATTCGTGTTTAGATGACTTTTCAACGATATGGCGTTATGATCAATTTCCTCCCAAAATCTGGCATCCAGTTTGTAATAGTTCTGTTACGGTACCTGCGTGGTGGAGGGCTGTCCTCCCAATGGCGTCTGTGCCATCTACTTCCAGTCTCTCCTGTTACAGACAGGATAGGACAAAAGTTGCTACCTTTGATAATTCACTAAAAAGAAAATGTATCTTATCAACTTCATTTACCTGTAAGAGTCTCTTCAAACACTCGGTTTGTCCGTTTTTGGCTGCGAGGTGGAGGGCGCCAAAGCCTAGCAATTAAAATCGGTCAACAACACGCGATGCAGTGGCCTTGGTGGATAATACTACGTTTTAGTGTCTCGTGAAATAACACACCGGCACCATCTGTGACGTTGAGGTCTGCTCCGTGAGCGACGATGACCTCCAGACAGTCGACATGTCCTCGGGACACGCAAAGATGGAAGCTGCCAGGAGGACACGAGTATTTTTTCAGGGACAGCAATCGGAAATGTTAAACCTGTTCAATATTTATAAAGGCAAATAATTTTGAGTCTGGTCAACACTGTGAATTGAATCAAAACACGGAATCCGTGATCGTGTTGTGAAGTGGAGAAGAAAAAAAATAGCCAATTATGAAAATCGCTGAAGCTCACGTTGATGTTGGGCACAAATAAGTCAACTGTCATTTTTCTACGGCTGCAACTATTGAATATTTTTAGAGACAACTATCATCACATTGATTAATCGAGTTGTTGGGGGGAAATCACATTATGTGTTAAAATGGCGTTTTTGTCATCTGGTTAGGAAGTGCGTTGTCCTATGTGGCCCCCAAGTAGCACTGCTAAAAAATTGTGACACCCCCGCCCCCCCCCCCCCCCCCATCGTTAAAGTCGCCCATCTCTGATATGCCGCCATCTTAACATACCGCATTCTAGTCCTCAATTCATTTTCGTTTCTTTGGCGTTTTTTGGCTCAGCTCTGTTAAAGTGACAATACAGTGACCCACTTACGCCGACTTGCCCTCCGCATCCAACTTGGTGGGACAGAGACCCTTTTTAAGGATGAGGGCGGACACTTTGTCTGCTTCGTTTTGCTCCGCAGCCTGGAGGAGCCTCTCGTCACTCTTGCTCCAGTCCTGACTCTTTTGGGATCCAAGCCCAAAAAAAAACAAAAAAAACAAAAAAGAGGAAGAAAATGTATAAACAAGGCATGACAGAGCAGTGGAAAAAAAAAAAAAAAGCATGCTCAAGCAAAGTTAGACTGTCATCCCGTTTAATGACTGTGAAATGATACATACTGGGAGCGGGAGCAGGCTGAGACAATGACAAAAACGCTTCATCAGGCTAACGATAGGCTCCAGAGGATCCATGCAGCTAGCACACACAAAACTAAATAGGATCCCTGAGCTATGACCTGATGGCTGATTACACATCGGAGCGTCCGAGCTTCAAATACAATTCAAATCTAAGCTTTCTCCTTTCTAGCATTTTTTTTTTTTGTTTTGTTTGTTTTGTTTAGTCTTGTAGGCGTTGTACCCCGCGTTCGTTCCATCCTGTAGCTTTGTGCCCGTGTCGTTCCATATCAGGACTCAGCAAATAAGAGGAGAAACATGCTGGCTCTGCTCTGCGAGTTTGGCTGCTCGGTCACTGGGATGCGAGAGACACGTGCTTTCGCTTTCAGGCTGCGGGAGCACCAATATGTGCATTGAGTATAGAGATTTGAAGCGCAGCTCTCACTTAGAAAATATAGTAGTAAAACACGAGATTAGATTTTAGAATCTACTGTATGTATGTTCTTTGGTCTCTGCAAATAGGGGAAAAACGGTGAGTGACGCCATGGCTTTTTTAATGAATAATAATGATTGCCTATATTAATGGTTCACACTGTAAATATATCACAAACGATGATCCCATGTCTAACTTGCAATATTACCCTAAAAAAATAAATGATAGATTATTTGATGTTGGAAAAAAAAAAAAGTGCCATACGTGCATGTGTAAATATGCAATGACACGCCGGAACTTTCACTTACAACCCAGGCTAAACTTAGCTCCTCCCCAACATACAAGCCATTTTCTTTCTTTCTTTTTCCAATTCGCTTATAGGAAGGGGTTTACTGTAGAGACACTAGGGGGATGCTGTGTAACTGGTGTGTACATGTGTGTGTGTGTGTGTGCGCGTGAATAATTGAACGCTACCTGAGCTCTATTGGCTATTGAGCCTCTGCTCTAGCACCATTCGTGAAGCAGCCCCGCTGCCATGCTGCTGTGGTAATACTGAATCTCAATGGCCACCACCTTACAATTAAACAAGCTCCCCAGGGAACGTCTATTTCAGACACTGAACATCACAAAAGAGAACAAAAATAAAAAGACACAAGCCACTCGGGATTCATACTGGCAAACTCTTACCTCGTTCTTTTTAAACTTTGCCTTCAGACTCTTCATGTTGCTTGACACAAACACGGCACTAAAAATGTGTTGTTGTTTTTTTAAATGTAGTAAATGTATTCTTTTTTTTTTTTTTAAATAGGAAGATACAAAACCTGAGCGACCTGCGAAGGACGTACAGGTGAGTATCTCACCACGATTAATCCCTCTCTAACTCAGGTACCACCAGATGCGAAGTGGGACTCTAGCACAAGCTCCACCCAAATCAACGAATAAACCAATCAGCAAGTACTGCACAGCTTCCACGCGTGCCCCTTCAAACACCAAATGGTGAGTACATAAACTTGAATGTTATTGTTGAAAGTTAGCCAAACCATTATTTCAACGAGTGGATACACTTGTGGGGCTAAACCCGGAAGTAAAGGGAACAATATGCTAGAAAAGTCTTTTAATTTCACGCAGACGGTTATTTTCATTAATTAAATGACTGAAATATGTTGTGTGAGTGTTTTGTAATGAAAAACAGGGTGAATTAATGTAAGTCATGCCTCGGCAATGTGCAGCGCCTACCACAAGGGGGCAGTAAACACAAGTAAGACAAAGCCATCAAATTCCAACGATGTGTAAAAAGAACTTTATGCCATACGTTTAGACAATGAAATATTGCTGTTTGCAGGGGGGAAACAACACCCAGAAGCGCGATGTTGAGAGAACACTTCAAAACCCAATTTATCCCTTCATAATGAGGAAGCTGTATTAATTTCCCTGAAATATTCCACGGTGCCTTGTTGTCTCTGTGTGATTCCATGCAATTGCTGGCGCCCATGCGACACTGTTTATTTTCAGATTCCTTTTTATTCCTGCCGTTCTCTGTGATTATCTCTCACTGTTTGAGATCCCCCTCCACCCCCCACACCCCCGTTTTCCGATTTTTCTTTCTCCACTCGTTCCCTTTGCATCATGATTTTCCATCTCCCTCCAGAGAGTTCTGAAGTTCTCTGGCCAAGTTGTATAAAGTACGCAAACGCATTATGGCAGTGATGGTCATGATGCAGGTGAAATGGGGAATGACCAAGTATGGAGTGTTATTACATTGCGAGATGATGGGACATCGATAATGGCACAGTCATGGGCTGGATTCTCACATTCTGTTTTACAATTTGTACGTGAGTGTGTGGTTGTGGTTATCAAGTCAGCGTCACATTTGTGAGGTTCAGAATTTGTATGTAGTTTGCATGTTCCTCCGGTATTTTCTTGGTACAGTCTGCAGTGTAGACTATCTTTCTCATAGGCTTGAATGCGAGTGTAAATGGTTGCTTGTCTATATGTGCGCCGAGGAGACATTTTGAGAAATAATCCGTTTTTATTTGATATAAAGACATTTTAAACTGATTTTTTTTTTATCAGAGATATCACACAAAACGTCCCCCAAAAAGTCTCTTTTTTTTTTCCCAACCCCAACATTTTTCAAAATTCTTGCCGCAATTGCATTCAAGTTGTAGTTTTCATTCCAACCAGACTCAGCATTGTGACAGACTGTCGTTTTTGGGAACTATTGTTACGAAACTGGCATTATGGAAGGGATTTTGCTCGATTTTGGAAGCCGCGCTCGAATGAATCCCAGCAAAAGTGTTCCATTGACCCCTACAATATTAATGTGTCATCTTATTTTCATTACATTACAGCATTGCTCCTTATGGAGCCTCTAGGGATTCATTGTGTTTTCCTTTTGGTTTGTAATGCATAAATGATTGCGTCCTTTGAGTCACAACTGATTTAAAGCGAATAGCAGAGACCCACAAAATACTGGATTAACCATCATAAACCCCCAGTGGCTTCAGATTCTCTTCCAAATGGTCTGGCTCATAACTTGAGCCAGGAAACCCTTCGACACTGTGAGTAAGCGGAGGAGATGTGAGGGGTCTGATGTTGATGGTTATCTTGTGTGGTGGAGGGTGTGTGTGCATTCGGATTCCAGTACAATGACCTCATCCTCTTTCCCGCCTGTAGGAGAAAGCGAGCTCATGAGTGCCATAAAGGAAAACGGCATTTACAGACTTTAATGGCTGTAGCACGTCCAATCCGCCCCGGTGGACAATGGAGACGAACGCATCTGTGAGAGGAGATTCAATATGTTGTCCAATCAGGATGTGCAGGCCTCAGCGCTTTTTTTTCCCATGGCCGATGAATGTTTGTGCTGCTGATTAAAGTTCAACCTTGCAGCCCTGATTGCTCCAAAACCAAGGCCAGATTCCCTCAAACGCATTGTAAAGCCTCTCTTAGAGGCTGACAAAAGACCATAACAAAAGATCTGGAATTTATTCTTGTTTGCCTTTTACGCAGGGCTGGGTGCATCTGGAAAGTTTTTCATGTTACAGTCAGTTTCTTATAGCCTCACTCCACAATGGAAATGAAAATTAAATTCATGCTTTCCTCATAATTCTACACAAAACAACACGATTAGCAGATGAAAGAGTTATTTGTGAAACGTTGGCAAATTTAGCACAAAAAAAATGAATATACCACATGTACCTTAAAGAAACACTTTGTCGTGTCAGTTTTTGTTGATTATGGCGGTGCCATGTGGACAAGAGCGGCAGTGTTTTGACAAAAGTCGCGTAGTCATGAAATCCTGAGCTCTCGATGGCATGCAAGTTGGACTGAATTACATTTCTATTTCCAGTGGCTGTGTGAAAGATGAATAGCGATGAGGTAATGAATCTAATAACCAAAACAATGCTTTTGTTTTTTTTTGTTTGTTTTGGGGCTTCTGCCATGACACCAGTAATAGCGCGTAGACCTGCGAATCGACTTCCGTCCTTCTTGCGAAAGAAGGAAATGAGTATGCCGTAACGAAATTCAGGACATTTGTATTTTTTTTTTTGTGTGGCAGGGTTGCTCCCATCCTCCTCAAAGTTACCGAGTGCCATTAAAAACGATACAGGCCCCCACAGGGCATGACAAAAGTCCCATTCAACTACTTGTAAGTCAATGTTTCATCAAAAGAGTTGTGAATTTTTTTTTATTTTTTATTAAGGCCGAATTCTTGCCCAGTGCTGCTTTAAATTGATCTTGTATATTCTGTTTCCTTAGCTTGTGCAAGTGGTCAACTCAAACAAAAGCATTTTGTGTTGGCAAGTGAAGATGATTCAGATTTGAATCAGCGGCCAATTTTTTATGAGCTGAGGAAAAAAGACCTCCAGTGATGTCATGGGGATAAATAATGCACATCCACGCAGCGTGTTCGTGCGAGCTGATTTCCCCTCTGTTTACTCCACCGCGTGTCCACGACCCCCCCCCCACCCCTGCGTGATATTTTTAGAGGAAACTCTCCATGTTTGCAGATATTTAAATGAATGAACGCTCCAGTGCGCGTGGAAGGCGGACGCAGTTAATAGGACGGAGTGAAGCACCTCCCTTTTAAACGCTTTGACTTTCTCTCTCTTTCTCTTTATCTGCGAGCTCCACGCACTCGCTCCCACTCACTTGGACCTTTGCCTTCGCCCCTCGTAGGATCACCGCTGGATTTATCGCCACCCCTCTGCTTCCACCCCGGATTATTGTTTTGGGATTTTTTTTCCCCCCTCTCTTTTGAATCAAAAAGCGTGGAAGTTGTTTCGTGGGTGGACACGAGGGAAGACGGAATGAAGCGTGCAAAGTGGCTGAGGGGCTGAACAACCAACAACGCACATTGGCCGGTGAGTCCATGTGCTTTGCTTTTTTTTGTTGTTGTTGTTGTTGTCAAGCTAATGTTTGTATCGCTGTTGTTAGCGTTGAAAGTTGAAACTCCCAAGTGCTTACTTTTAGCTTGCTTCCACCACAAACTCAGACCTGTTGGTTTAACTTGCCAGATCGCAATCCATTCATCTTGGCTGTCTTTGTTATTTATACATTTTAATGCTATTTTTTTTTTTTGGGGTGGGGGGGGGAGGTTGTCTGATTAGCATGTAAATATTACAACTGTGATCGCAGCCCTGCGGGCAAAGTTCACCTGGAAGATATGTTGTTGCCTAAAACAAAAGGAGTGTCTCTGCCCAGCTGTTCGAGTTTAGCCCGGTGTCCTTTTGACGGCATTCAGTCGAGCCACATTCCTTTTGAAGTCAGCAGTATTTCTTTGATTCCCTCAGTAAAAGTACTTTAAGTGGGAACACCTTATTCGTTAGGTGGTTTTATCGGGTAAGTTTATTGATTGACTGTAGCAGCTTCTGTAATTCAAAGCATTTGCCGTGATTAATTGAAACTTTTGACTATGTGCTTCCAAGCCGCAAATATTTTGCAGTGGTGGCCTTGCCTAACTTGTATTACATGTGATAAGAGCGTGAAAGCCGAACAAAAGATGCATACCAGCTGTGACATGTAGTTTGATATTTCATTTTACGTTGTTTTTTTTTAAGGGTTGTGTTTTGGTCCACGTTTTGACAGGCAGCACTTATTTTCACAGACAACTATTTATTGCTATTGTTTCTGTGGTAGTTGATTATGAACGGTGGGGGAAAAAATGCTGTTGTCTGATATCAGGACAGATAAAGCAAGGGGAAAAAAACATATTTTATTTGAATGTTATTGTCACTTTTGCTTTGTATAAACTGATGAGGGAGGTCGGGGAATTCAAATCGTAAATCTGATTTGGTGGAAAACAATCTTGTCTCTGATTGCACCTTAATGTATAGCAAATGGCATTTTGTTTGATACTTGTTCAACAAAACAATGAGGCTCCGATAATAAGGTCAGCTCAGGTGAGACACTTTTGAATGACATCACTATTTTTGGCGCATTTTTAGATGTCAAATAAGTTGATACAATTTGAACGTCATCTCAAGGAATTGGGACACACAAGCTATTAAGAACCCATTGCTCTCTATCCCGTGGCGCCCAGATGGGATATTAATGTATCGGATTGAATTGGTGTAGTTTCTACCTTGAGGGACAGAAATAGCACACCTATTTCTGATAAAAAATAAGCTCATAAAAAAAAAAAAACATAAAAATGTCATAACCTTTGTGTCTTTATTTGCCCCGTTCAGTCTTAAGCACCACGCCAAGCTTGGAAGCAGAGCCGCGATGGCCAAGTGGCTCAAAGACTACTTGAGTTTTGGCAGCAGGAAGGTACCCCCGCAGCCTCCCACGCCGGACTACACCGAGAGCGAGATCCTAAAAGCCTACCGCCTCCAGAGGGAACTGGACTTCGAAGATCCATACGAGGATTCGGAAAACAGGCCCAGGGCCGAATCGGGGACTTCGGAGCCCGCCACCCCCGTGTACGGCTCGCCTATGAAGTCCTCCAGCACGGATGTGAAATCCCCCAAACACAGACTCATCAAAGTGGACTCCCAGGACTTGGGGCGCAGCAAGATCCTGCTCAGTGCCATTTCTTTAGATGACCAGCAAGAACCCGTAAGCATGTCTCTGTAGGTTAAAGTTGTCAAACGGGCCACGTTGTAGTTTTGGTTACCCTTGGGGGGGTTTTGTTAGAATGGTGAAAGGCCATAGATGTATAATTGTCGGGTGTGTCATGGCACGCCAAATATGACCGTTTCGACATACCTGGGTTTTAAGTTGGCTCACGTTTGGTACAGTTGACAGATAAAAACGGCTCATCTTTCATGTAAATAGGAGCAGATTTGAAAAACATTTAAAACATGTTCCATGTGGGAGCATTAATAATCACCCCCATCACATTGCCTATCGTCACCCTCTTAAAATAATGCCTCGCGCCATTTTTTTTCAGTTTTTTCAGAAAACACGAAAAACTGAACCACGTATTAATAATTTCATTTCAGGAGTAAAATTGAATGATCTGTTTAACTAAGGGTGCAGACGATTTTACCAGAGGTGGGCAGCATCCTGAGATGTTTAATGCAAAAAAAAAAATAATAATAATGACTTGGGCTATTATTTTAAGAGGCTGACGATATTTGGGCCTTATTTTTCAAATTTTTAACGATAGGTTTTGAAGAGGGGTCGAACCGACCGCTGCGCAGTGATGATTAAAGCTTGAAGTCGATTACCAATCGGCAATCAATCACGTATTTGGGCATTGACGACACGGATGCCTCACTGAAATAAACAAGTGGACGGTTGTGCCTCAAGCGTGTGTAAATATTTTAATTAAAATGAGACCGGTAGCACGATTACTTGCAATATATGCAAGTCCATCCTCACATACAGCTAAAAAGGCTTCTGCTAACGCAGGCTGAATGTGATTGGATGGATGAGTTGGGGGGGTGGGGCCAATGCAAACGAGGACAGCAGGGATAGTGAGTTGTGAAGAGAAGTTGAGTCCGAATTGCGGTAAAGTTTCATAAAATGAAAATGGAGGCACGAATGTGGCCCACGGGCCTTGAATGTGTCACCTGTGCCGCAGGTGACGACGAATGAAGCTTGGGGGAGGATATGAACGAGAGGGAGGAGCGAAGGGGGCGCAAGCACTCTCCCAATTCACTCTTGCCCCATTTATTATCAGCGTGACAGTTTTATTGATTGTACTCGGTGGGCAAATGTGTGTCACAAATATGTTTGCATAAATTGTGGCCGCGTGCGCCGCACAGAGTATCTACCAGCGTGGGATGAGATAATAATTGATGGCTTGAGCAGCGCGTTGAATTAAAGGTGGTCGCCAGTCCCATGAGTTTAAACCTGACATAAATAATGAATCGGGTTTGGGTTTGCAAGCTGAGAGAACCCCACACGAGCACGTGTTGGGGGACTGTAGTGTGGATTGGGATATGTCGAGGACCGTGTTTCTATTTTGATGTTCTGCCAATGGGAAAAGTCACCGTTGCAGTGGTAGAGCTGAACAATTATAAAAAAAAAAAAAAAAAAAAAAAACGTATTGTTTTTTTCCCTCCGCATTTTTATGATCACAATTATTTTTTTGGATGAATGACTGTTGAATGCTGAACGTTTACCTATTAGCATTTTTTTAGTCTCTTTCTGAAACACCTAGTTGTGTTAAAATGGTGCCAAAGCCCTGCATGATAGGCAAGTAGTACATCGGTGTTGCTGATGCATCTTGACTGAGACTAGCTTTGTATGTCGGGGAGGAGCTAAGTTTAGCCTGGGTTGTTAGTGGAGGATGTTACGAGAGAAAACACAATCATCTGTAAGACGTTTATTTTCAAGGGCAATGCCAGAGATGATAGTTTGTGGCATACTTAACGTTTAAATTATTTAAAAAAAATCGAGGAAAGTGTCAGTTGCTCACTTTTGTGTTTTTTTTTTTTAAAGTTTGTTTTCGCAACAGGGCTCGATCCCTATGAAAAGGTTCAACCGTGTGTAAAAAGTAAACTCCCTCAAAGTTTTTACCTCAAGAAGTCGATGAGCAGTGCGAATTTCATTCGATAGCTTGTTCCCCTCATTAATTTCCCAGGATCTGTGGGAAAATCGGCACTCTAATTAACACAGCAGATTCCTGTACATCGATAGACGGCGCAATCAATGCGGGCGGGGGTTTTATTTTTAGGCTTTGCGTGCGTTAAGATGGGAATTGTCAGACAGGCACAGCCAAGCGTTTTGCCAACGAGTGCTGGTGTTTGAAGGATTGCACGTTTGTGTGTGTGTGGCCATATGGCTACCTCTGTAGCTGTCAGTGAGCCAGCGGACCCGCTGGTCCCTCTCCTGCATTAGAAGATGCTCCATGAATGCATTCGTTCTGTTGTCGGAGCCCCAAAAACATGACAAACACTTTCGTCTGCGGTCTCGCAGTCTTGTTCTGTCTTTCTTGTGGCAGCCGCGGCACAGGATATCGTTCAGGTTTTGAACCAGGAGCGCATTCGCGTTGCTGCTAAATATAACATTTGCCGCCCCTTGTGACACTCTAAATGGTGTTGCAAGTGAGTGTCACAATATTAGCATAAAAACAACAAACCGGCATCTACTTTGCATGCAAGCAATTCAGCGGGGATGCGGTTGCAGTTCTTTGTCTGGTAGCATTCATAAACAAAAGATATTTTATACTGTATTTAGCCTTTTTTTTTTTACTTATTAGTTACTTCATATGCACCGTGCTCCTGAAGTGTAACATTGCTTGAAAATTGTTTATTTATTAAAGTTTTTTTATAAAGAATATGTTCTATGCAGGCCCTCTAGTTGAAGCACAGCATTCTGATTAATATTGTGTTTGTGGAATATGAGTTAAACAACAAAATCAACTCGTTTTTAGCCATCTCCGGGGTCGGCCATTTTGTCACTTCTGTCGACTGAAAATGACATCACACACCCTCAGGTAACGACCAATCATAGCTCAGCTTCAGAAAACAGTTCAGCCGTGATTGGTTGTTATCTGAGCCCTGAGCAACTGTGATGTCATTTTCACTGGACAGAAGTGACAAAATGGCCGACCCCGGAGATGGCTAAAAACGGGTGGATTTTGCTGATGAACTCATATTTCATATCAATCACATGGCCTTGTTTCATATTCCTAAAAAATAAGTTTGGGTTGACTTCTGATTTTAATTTGTATTTTTTTTTTTTTGTACTAAATTCCCATGGGAGCACATTGATCAATTCGCCTCAAATCAAACAAAAAAAATCCACAAAAGGTTTGCAGTGTATGCTGAAATCATTTGATGTGTGATGGCAGTGGAAGACAGTTGAGTTGGGATCACTGTCCTAACTCGCTCTGTTTGTAGCTTTTAAAAAAAATTTTATTTATTGATTGTATCCAAGTCATTTAATTTATGCTTATGACTAAGTGTGTTTGGGATGTTCTTTTTCTTTTTAGGCAGTACCGTCTGCTCCACTGGCGGGGGACACGGATTATTCGGACCCCTTTGACGTCCGCTCGGACCATCGACCAGAAGCGGATGTACGACCGGTCCCCTCAGAAAACAATGGCTACATGGAACCTTATGAAGCCCAGCGAGTCATAACAGGTGAGAGGCGCGACCACTCACGTAAGTCATATGGGACTCTTTATCACTTCTATGGTAGATATTGTACATTAGGGGTCCCCAACCGTAGGGCCATGGATCATTTCGTAATGGGCCTCACAGGAATAATTAGTTCTCACAGAAATTCAACACTTTCAAAATGATTCATATCTCAGCCCCGGTAGCAGACTGAAAGATAATTCCAAAAAAGAATGAAAGAGTTTAGACATGTGTCTTTCACACAGGCAGAATTTATTATTATTTACTGTTTCAATCAAAGATGTAAAAAATAACGTGTCAGTGCAAGAGAAGCACTATTTTAATTTTTTTAAAAATCGAGCGGTAATTACCATCCTCTATTCTGTTTTTTTTTTCCAAGCTAAACTAATTACTACCAATCCAGCCACACATGTAAAATGAAAACAACTTGAAGTAAGCTAATAGGCTAATGAGAACAAACACTATAGAAAATGGACGAATGCATGAGAACTAGTCCAAAAACGACACAGCTAAAATCACACAGCAGTGACTTTTCAACAGAAATGTACATCATATCGTCATGTCGTCAGTAGTTTTCCAAAATAATTGTTATAATTCAGGTTCTATGTCGTCTGTAACCGTGAACTAATGTTTCAGGATAATATTCATACTGTTTTTTTTTTTTTATATGCTGCTGTTTACATTTGTAAAATAATAAACGCAAATTGCCATTCAAGATTTTTTTTTTTTTTTTCCTCAAGGCAATGAATGCTGTTGTGCATCGCGATTTCCTTTTCAGTCCACGCATCGCTCTGCGTCCCTTTGGAGTATTCCACCGCCGGCCTTCCCTCCTCCCTTGTGGTTTCTTCCCGCATCAGCTCACTCGCATCAACCGTTTTCCGTTTGTTTCTCCGCCTGTAACATCTCTGTCTTCCTCTTCCCAGCATCCCTTCCCTGCCCTGTCCCAATCATTTAGTGTAAAAAAGCTTCCGCCCTCCTCCTCCTCCTCCTCCTTTCCTTGTTGGTCTATCTGGCTTCATCTTGAGGGCTCTCCTCGGCCCCTAAGGGGTGTCTGGCTGTCTGGGTAATCTGTCTATTAGCAAATTATTGTCTTGCCCGCTCTGCGATGCGACTCTTTGGTGGTTGAATTCGCTGACAATCTCGGGTATTGAATGAACGTACACGTCTTTGGTTCTGCCGATGGGTCGTAATCTTTCCTTGCGGCAGCTGGATAGAGACAATGGCGCGAGATGAGAATCGCAAAGGCGATTGATTGGGTGGACGGACAAGGATTGTCTCAGCCTTGATGTGTGAGCTTTTGTCTGTTTTTTTTTTTTTGACAGCTTTTGTCGGACTGTCACTGAGATGTGAGGTCAGACTATGTGCGCAAAGAAGGAAGATGGTTTCTTTTAATAGTGTTCCAACGCGACACGTGGGATTGGTAGTTATTCGCTGTTGTTTTTTCTAATTGTACTTAATATGTCAACAGAGGTAAAAGCGTGCGTTTTTTCAATAATGCCAAATCTATGACATTATTTGTGATTGAAGAGTTGAAAATGAGTCCTCCCCGACACGCAAAGATGTTTTGTCGAGATGTGTCACTTCCTTGACATTAAGGAGGGAAATCAACCCAAACATATTTTTTTCAAGAATATGTTCCCAGCAGGCCCACTAGTTGAAACACGGCATTCTGATGAATATTGCGTTTGTGGTCCATATGAGTTAAGCAGCAAAATGCACCCGTTTTTAGCCATCTCAGGGGCGGCCATTTTGTCACTTCTGTCAACTGAAAATGACATCACAACTACTCAGGGCTCAGGTAACGACCAATCACCAGATCATCAGCTTCAGAAAACAGGTCAGCCGTGATTGGTCATTCACTGAGTAGTTGTGAATTCATTTTCAGTCGACATAGATGACAAAATGGCCGCCCCCTGAGATGGCCAAAAACGGGTGGATTAACTCTTATTCCACAAACGCAATATTCATCAGAATGCTTTGTTTCAACTAGTTGACTTGCATAGAACATATTGTTGAAAAAAATATGTTTGGATTGACTTCTCTTTTAAAAACTACCTTCCTATTAGCACGCTAACACGACACAACAATGCCACAAAAACTATATTTGGTACACACTCAAATGATGATCTCGTGGAAAGAGCATTTAATCTTTCCACCCGTCACTACAAGTTACCGGCATAGGTGGATGACGAAAGATACACACGAATGTGCCACGGCATCGTGGTCGGCCAGGTGTCCCGATACGTGTTTTCAAACCTGTGTGTGCTTCTCAGACGCCAACAGAGGCAAATGGGACCGGCATTCCAATTCTTTCGGTCTTAATTCTTGAATTGTTCTTACATGCCTCTTTATGTCTCGGCCTCCCTCGGTCCTCAGCCTCGCTCACCTTTCCGTCAGATGAACATTTTCTCTCCCCCCCCCCCCCGCTGCGCTGCTTGTGTTTCCCTCCATCACGCTTCCAATGAATTTCTCATTTTATTCCCGCTAAGGCCGTTTTCATCCCTCCGCCTTCATCTTCGCCGTCTCCCGGCGGCCTCGCTGACACCTCGGGTTCCCGGCGCAGGTATAGAGCAGCTTTCGGCGCCGCCGCGCTTCTGTCGCCGTGACTTAACATCAAACGCTGACAGATCCCCCACATGCGTGCTCAACAATCTCCCCTCCCTCACCCCTCCCCCGCTTTCGGCGCTCCTCGTCCTCCTCCTCCTCCTCTTACCCTTCTGTTATTGCCTTGCTCCTCTGCTCTCCCTCCATTTTCCTTCTTCTTCACAGCCTCGGGGCCTTTCCCCAGGGCCTCCATTTGGTCGCCATGGTGACTAACAGCCAGCCCGATGGTCGCGTCTTGGTGTGATGTGAAGGTTGAAGTTTCCCACCGCCTTTCACCATCAAACGGTTCTGTTTCATCCATTTTTTTTTTTTTTTTTGCACAATAGATGCCGACACTTTTTCCAATTTTTTCCTGCCACCTGTTCTTAAGAGAGTCCATTTTTGAGGTCATCAGATAAAAAGCGCCATTAGTGCTTCCTTTTCCTGGCTCCTGTTGATGAGATGCAGGAATCTGATTAACTTCCCCCGCTTGCGTCAATAATCCATTTTATCCCGAGGCCATATTTGACTCCAAGAAATATTCCTCAGTAGGGACCTACTGAGAAAGTGATGAGAATTTTTCACGGGGGAACAAGGGCGCCGTTGTGAGCGGCGCTCGGTGGCTGCAGGGGGTTCTCGCTGACGAGTGGAAGGGGCGGGCCCGTCTGCTTTTATGCTACTCGGAATCGGAGCCCCAAAGCCTTGTTAAGCCGCGATATGAGATTCTGAGCCCCGCCGCAAGCTGCGCAAACAGAATTTCTTTTAATTCTAGTCATGTCAGCGCTCAACAGGCGCCCTGGGTACCAAACAATGCCGGTGTGAATATTATTGCGGCTGTGATCTTCAGCACGCGCCGACTTGAGTCGTTTTTTAAATTTTTTTTTTGTGTGTGTCTGCTTTGATAGAACTGCAGCGCGGCCCGGCAGGAGGACGGTCACGGGGCGGGTTGCAGCTCTACGACACCCCTTACGAAGACGGGCGAGGGCAACGTCCGGGCTTCACATTTGGAGACGCTCAGGAGGAGTGCAAGGAGGGCAGCAGGCTGCCGCAAGACGACGAGAGGCCGGCGGACGAGTATGACCAACCCTGGGAATGGAAGAAAGATCACATCTCCAAAGCTTTTGCAGGTACGATTCTGGAATGTTAACTCATTCACTGCCAGGCATTTTCCGACCCTCTTCTACCCTAACGTTTGAAAAAAAAACTGAAAAAAATAGTAATCATTTCCTGGGATTGAATGGCTGCAACTGTGAAAAGACGAATACATTCGTCAATGGCAGTGAATGAGTTAAACCTAACACAGGAAAAGCAAAACACAGAAACTGCAACTCGAAGGAATTACAAATGATTCGGGCCCCTGAACTTGTGATCAGAATGGACTTGATCGGGTCCGAAAATTCCGAACGAGGTGTGTACATGAAGCAGTTTTATTCCGATTAGGCATATAACCCAAATAAATGCGTCCATTTAAATGTAGCCAATGTCTCGGTTAATCAACGGAAGAAATGTGTTGCAATGTCCACCCGTAGTTGCGATGCTCCTATAAAAGACAATCATCCATCATCCCGAAGAATCAAAACAACAACTCAATAGCGACTCAAGCGTAACGATCTCCAAATCGTTTTCATCATGGGAATGTTCCATAGAATTGGAAATTAGAGATTGTTTTGTGTGAGCAGTAAAGCCAACTTTCATAATGAGCACTTTTCAATGGCTGAACGCTGCCGGGGGCGGGGGGTGTTTGGAGAAAAGTCTGTTATACCACACGGGCAAATTCTTTTCTAATTGTCCTTGTCTTGTAAAGCGAATTTTCTGTCTTCACCACGTAGCGACTACAAATGCTTGATGCAAGAACTGGAGACCAGTGTGACCCTCACCGTCTCAGCCCTCTCAAATGACACATCCGTCTTCCTTTATTCCCTTTCAACAACTCTGAGTGAATATTGATTTCCCTCTCTTTACACACAAAGTCCGAAAGTCACAGCGACCTTCGGGTCGATGTTCTGCCATGAAATGTGGACATTTAAGCATAACGTTCATTTCTAATTGAATTTGTTGTCATTTATGACCATTTTGTCGGAATGCGAAAGCGGAATCCAGTCCGTCCGAGTAGATCAGTGCTCGCCGCGAGAGGCCAAGCCGGCTTAATTGAGCCGCATCTTTCAAGTCAGCAAGGTCAAGGTGATGGGATAATAAATCAACCGTGCCTCGTTGGCGCTCGCCTGCGTTCCCGCTACGCTGAGTGTGTGTGAGAGCCTCCCACCCCTCACCTAATTACATGTCTACATGTGCATGACCGAGCCAGTTTTAATGCGAGTCGCAGCGAGAGCAACTGCGGCACCGTTGGTGCTAAAATCACTTTGCCAGAAGGAAAAAATAGAAACAATGACCTATTTAAAAATATGGGGTTATCAAGCTATATTCATCGTTGCGCCGCCGTTATATTGACGATTTTTTTTTTTCTTTGAGCATTTTTTTTTTTTTTTTAACATTCACTGCTAGACATTTTCAGACCCTCTTTTACCCTAATGTTTGGAAAAAAAATGTGAAAAAAATATATAAATAAATTCCTGGGATTGAATGGCTGGACTGTGAAAAGACAAATAAATTCGTCAATGGCAGTGAATGAGTTAATCTGTTTTTACAGTGTACTTTTTGACTGCCATGCTTCGCTTATTGGAAAAGAGAGTCACTGATGCGCTTTTTAGCCATTTATTGTCCGAATACAGAACACAGAAACTATAAGCGCACTCATGCAGCATCTGCTGTTGGCCACAGCTCACGCCAAGATACTCGCCGACATCACACGTCGCTCCTCACATCTTAGGCTCGCCATACACCAATCGACATGGCTGAACCCGACTGCAGTTGTCAAGAAGCCAATTACCATGGCCGCATATAGTCTCTGTCCACGCATCTCCAATTTTGAAAACTTTTATTTTAAAATTTACACATTAATGCGATGCCCGTAACGCGGAAACACCATTCATGTAAAAATAAGAAAAAAAAAAAAAAATGGAGATAAGTGTTTCTCACAGGACAACGACGATATATTAGGGGTGTAGCAAAAGCCGATTTGAATCGGAAAATTGGTTTCGATTTGACAAACCGAATCGAGTAGTTACATTTCTAAATCGTTTTACCCTTGAATTGTTCCACTCCCCATCTACCGTAACACGTCTCAAATCTTTTATGAGATATGTACACCAGATATAAATAATTTTTCTTTTTTTTTTTTTTTTTCTTTTTCAATCATCATTTGTTTTCGAGCAAGCCAGCACGAGCATCTCATTTTTTCAGGGAAAAAAAAAATCAAACTAACAAAAGAAGTTGATGGACCAAACAAAACGAGAGGTCACCATGTCACCGTTTGCGGTTTTGACGTTTCTGATAATTCCACTCTCGGCGCGACGCTAAATGCGAGAACGTGGCAGCAAATTAAAAATGGCCGCGCGCCTCCTTCACATCACACGCAGCGCACAGCCCAGCGCAGGGAAAATGCTTGCTCCGCTGCCGTGCTTTTGACCTCCTGTCGTTGCCACTTAGCGTCCTTTGCATTGCGCGCCGGCATGTTGCTTTTTTGTCACACACCAACGCGCGCGACTCTAAACAAACAAAGCCTATTTTCCATCCGAGCCCTTAATCCGGCTACGGAGCTATTCTGCGTGCGCGGGGGAAAACGGCTGGCGGATGGCAAAGGAAGAGGCGGGAAAAGGATGGAGCGGGCGGAGGAGAGGTGTGAAGGAAAAGGGCAGCGAGATATGCGCAGGCAAGGTTAGGTAAAAAGGAGTGTGTGAAGAGGCGGATAACAGCCGGGGGGGCTGTGCTGAGGTGCGGAGGGAAATCGGAGCCGCGGCGGCTGCCTCCATCAGTCATCCTAACGCATGAGCGCGCTGTCTTTCTCGCGCGCCGTGCTGACAAGGCTGTCGCCATTGCCCTCCTTCCCAGCAGATGTGACACATTCCCTCGGATAACCTGCTGTGGGAAGTGAAGGGGGTGCAGATGTGTGTGGGTGGGTGGCTGCAGGTGCAGGTGGGGGTCACCGTGGTCTTCCCTGGCCTCGTCAACGCTTTCACACAAGGCAGCGTACGCCCTGTACTCAGGCAGCTCTGATTATCAGCCGGCATTTTAATCGGAGGGCGTACAAGTAGTGCGCATGTTGGCGCAAATGAGTGCGTTGGCTGTTGATGCCGGTGTTGTGTGGGAGGGAGCGTGCTTGCGAGCGCTCCTGCCCGCGGTTTTCACAGCTGAACTGCGCTTGCGTTTGATTATTGTCACTACGTAGCAGACCAGAAGGTGCGGAATAATGGCGCCGCAGCACACGTTGCAGTTACGGTTAGCGTTGGTGAGGTGAAGTGAAACTGCAAATCAACAGTATAATCGCTAAATATAGAATAATGACGTTTTGCCTTGCGATGGCGACGAAAATGGGTTTTATTTTCACAAATTTTTGTTCATAACCTTTCTTGCGCATGGCGTCAGTTTCACTGGAATGTAAACACTTAGCGCGGCACTGATATTTTAACACAATATTTTCACACATATTTGACATTACTGCGTGTTTTTCCAACCCACCTCGATGCATATTTTCACTTAACTCATTCACTGCCAAAAACGTTTTTATACGTCTTTCCACAGTCCGGCCATTCAATACCAGGGATTTATTTCTATTTTTTTTTTTCAAATGTTAAGGTTAAAGAATGTCTGAAAATGTCTGGCAGTTAATTAAAGTGGGAGACAACCACACAATTTTTTTGACAATAATATGTTCAATGTATTTCCAATAGTCTAAACACAGCCTTCTGATTAATATTTCATTTGTGGGAAATGAGTTAAGCAGCAAAATCCACCTGTTAGCCATCTCAGCCGCTTTCTGTCGACTGAAAATAACATCATAGTTGTTGACAAAATGGCCGCCCCCTGAGATGGCGAATAACGAGGGGATTTTTTTGTTTTGTTTTGCTTAAGTCATATTCCAGAAACACAATATTAACCAGAATGCTTTGTTTCAACTAGTGGGGGTGCATAGAACATATTATTGTAAAGATTTTGGGGGGTTGACTTCCGCTTTAAGTGTAGCCTTGTGTAAGGCATTTCAGTTATGCGCTGTAGCGGATATAAACAATACGGGAATACGCTTCCCTCTGCATTAACTAGAAAATAAAGTGAGTAAAAAAAAAAAAGAAATAATATAGTGAGCGTGACGGGCCTCTCTCAGCCTCGCTGGCTTTTTAGCTTCAATCTTTTCAAAAGCTGCCGCTAGCCTCCCTTCTCCAGCTCAATTTACAGCATCCATTAATTCACCGACATCAACACACAACCCGGCAGTGGGAGACGGACCCTGCAGCTGCTCGGCACCAATCAGCGAGTTAATGAAAGGCGCCATCTCATTAGCCCTCTCATGGCCACACCTAATGAACAGATGAATGTGGTTTTCCTCCATTTTTATAATCCTGTTCCACAGGCTTTGAGCGGGTCCGTACACACGATGGCTATGTGAGTCCCTGTAGAGTGAGAAGACAATGAGGGAGCCCCCCCCACAATTGACTGGAAATGCCGATTATGTGGAAGGCAAATGAATAATGTGACTTAAGTTGCATTCAAGTTCAGATGTTCTACAGTATTATGTTGTCATGGAGATTGGACCAGAGCTGGCTGCTACATGTGACCAGATAATGTATTTCTCTTAAGGCATGGTTAAGCAACATTTGTGTTGGCCAAGGTTAATTTTGTACGCTCTGTTCCAAGTAACTGTCAACAAGCTGAGTGTTTAGTATAAATGTTAGTTAGAAGACCTGCATTACTTCCGTTTTGAGGTCAAATTTGGCTTTTTTTTTCTTGTGTTTTAATTCATTGTTCCTGCCAGGCAAATTTCTCTCCTCTGTTGATTTAAAGCAGTTTTCTGTTATGTTGTTTAGATAAGAGCAACATGGGGGTAACTCTAAATTGGCATCACATGGGATGCTAGTTTTCCATAATGTTGTTGTCCCCGCTCCCCCCCCCCCACCCCCCGAACATGCCTCTAGAGAAAATGACTAAACACTGCCTTCAGCCTTCCCGACAAGCATGTAGTACCCGAGTGTAGTATCCGCAATAGAAATCAGTTCACCGTAGCTCGGTTCAAAGCTGCAAAAGTAATAAGAGCCGAACACACAGAGACAGAAAACATCTGCGGTTTTTGCAACATCTGCTTGTTTTAGGAAGAAGAATCGGGGTCATACGTGTAAGGGTTGAAGCCCTGTAGCTTAATTTCAGGACATATTGGATAATTCGATGTGCGCAACGTTGTGGGAACATTTTGGTTGCTGGAACTCGAGAGCCCAGGGCTAACCTACCGTTAAACGCCTTTGCTCTTTCTCAGGGAGGAGCGCAAGTCGTCCATCTTTTGGTGTTTTGCGTTGTGTGTTAGCATGAAGCTAGCTCGAAGCAGTAACTCTTATTTTATTGCTCGTAACTCCAATATTTCCCTCACAACTCAAGATGGCCTGCATCTCGAAAACGTGTCGGTCAGGTCACTCGTAAGTCGGGGTACCACTGTGCTACCTTGACAGATGGTCCGCATGTGTGTGTGTGTGTGTGTGTGTGTGTGTGTGTGCGCTGACTCGTTTCTGTGCGTGTGTTAGCGCTGTCTGGATGTACGATTTCTTGTGGGTGTGTGTGTGTGTGTGTGTGTATGCGTCTTTTGGAGCCCGGCCATGTTTTGTGTGGCGGTGCGCATGGAAACAAACACACAGACAAAGAAAGAACAACAGAAGATGAGATTTGCAGTGCGCTGCTCTCTGAAGGCCCGGCGGCCATCATCAGGGAACAGCCTCTTCATCAATTTAGTGGCGGCGCCGAAGGACTTCTCTTTGTCACATTTCCTCGTTCTCCCCCATCACTCGCCGCTTTCACTTCTCCCCGGCCGTGACCTTAGCCCGACATTAATGGAAAGGCATGTCCTTTGTGATTCCTTGGCTTTAAGATAGACGGGTGAGTCGTTGAAGTAAACTAGACGAGGAAAATATAGGGGACTATTGCTACCCGTGCGGGTTACGGTTAGCAAAAATTCTAGCAAAAACGATACTATTATATTTAGGCTAGCAAAAATTTGTCAATACTACAGCAGACACAACTCCCATTTTTTTTTGATTGTTTTTAGAATTGGCTCTATTAGGGCTGCTCGATTAAGCGATTTTGAACCGTAACCAAATTTCCTTTATAAAACAATGTTAAAAACGTTCAAATCGTTCGATTTTGTTATATTTGGTGTATCTAAGTGTAGCCCATTTGTACTTTCTGTATTGTGTTCTGTTTGTACATTCTCTTCGTATTTGTACTTTCTGTTACTCTTCTCTTCGCATTAAGATCTCTGTTTTCCGCTGGTTACTTCCTCGGTCAGCGATTGTCCGCCGGCCGAGGAGAAAGTGACACATGTGGGGGGATTGTTTGCTGCGGTACTATCTGAGCCGACTGCCGAGTGAGTGAGGAAGTGAAGTGGAGCATATGCTCAACTGACGGAATTGGCCAGGTCGATGGTGAGCTAGGAGCCCACGAGTGAAACTTGGAAATTGCCCGGAATAGAACTGAACCATTCGGAATCATCCCTGCTCTGGGCGGGCTGGTAGGAGGCAGCATTTTAGCCAGCCGATCCCCTTCATTGAACTTAAATTGACTGGCATTTTGAGTTCAAATAAAGAAAAATGAAGTTTAAATAAATGACATTCAAAATGCTTCATTTTTCATTATTTTTTATTTTACAAAGAAATCGTAATCGTAAAATCGGGTTTGAGAGAAAATAATCGGGATTTTCTTTTTAGGCAAAATCGAACAGCCCTAGCCTCTATATTATAATAATAATAATAGCTTTAACCACAAATATATCCTAAGATATGATCCCAAAACACTTTCATATAATTTAATCTGACAACATTACCCAAAAAATAAATGGCTGACAGAGGATTTGATTTCGAAAAAAAATGCACAGGAAGACCCTGGCGTGTATGTCACCGCTTTGAAACCCCTGAAAATACAAATTGCTACTTTTCTGTTAACCTTTTGATTTCATTTTCGACTCTGTGATACATAGCAACAGTGAACCGCTGCCGATTCAGTTTCCTGTTCATAAATTCACCTATTCGCTTTTTCTGTTGAAACTATCCTCTGGAAAAAAAACAGTTTTGCCCAGGTTGTTACGCCACATGAGTTTTTTTTTTTTCTCTTCCGAATGACTAGAAAAAAGCCCAAGCTAACAAATGACACAGGTCTAGTTTCTCGGCATATCTTGAGCACTCTTCCCGAGCCACTTCATCCAGCTCTTCAGTTTGGATCCCGAGTCATTCCCTGGCCGGCTGAGAGACAAAATCTTCCCAGCGTGTCTTACGTCATCCCCGCATCCTCCTGCAGGCCATGCCCGCAACACCTCGCTAGGGAGGCGTCTGGGAAGCACCCTAACCCGATGCCCGAGCCACCTGATCTGGCTCCCCTCGGTGCGGAGGAGCAGCGGCTGTTTTGTGTTATGTTCTCCAGAAAAAAAAATTGTGTGTCTGTGATTGGAAATGTTGAGCCCGAGGCATCAATTCAAATGGAAATCCACTCAAAACATACCCGGGAATTGATTAGCTGTGACCAATGTGCTATAAACTTGAGTGAATGTCCCTTTTCTGCGCTGACATAAGGCGTTAATTAGCTTGTCTTTATGGGGGGTGGGCTACATGTGCCCAGTAGAGGGTCTTTATGAGCGCGTGCATGCCAGCCCCTTCCAAAAAAAAAACCCCCAAAAAACAGATGTCTTCATTAATGAACCAAATGAAGCTGTCTTTGTGTGCCCCCTCCTTTCTTTTGAGCATGCAAAAAAACAGCAGGTGCGCTTGAAAAGTTACCTGTCACTCATCATGACGCAACATGTTCCATTTGCCCTTCTCTCCCCACCCTGCAATTATGAGGAAGTGGAGGCCCCGGTCTTGTGTTGGATTGGGACAAATGGCAGAATTGTTCATAAATTGAGCTAGATTGCGAGGTGGAATTGAGGGGACGTCGGCGTACAATCGACGAGGCTGTTTGCGCTTAAGCGAGCGCGCCGCTTTTGTCTGCAAGTCTTTGTCCCGTCAAAGTCTTTGTGTTGTGTCGGAAGACAAAGCCGAGCACACGCAGCTTGGTGTGGCGTGGCGCATCGTCGGGTTGGAGTTGTCAATGGCAGCCAGATGTTCTCTGCCAGCGTGCGTGTCTGTTGTCTTATCATGACGCTTTGTCAGCATGTTGAACTGTTGTCAGAGCAAACAGATAAGCTGGCATTTCACACATAAACGGCTTCTATAAAGACTGGTGATATTGTTTTTTTTTTTGTTTTTTTTTTATTCAGTACTATTATTTCTCACCTGATTTAAACAGGCATATTTCATATTAAAAGTTAAGATCAAGAGAAAAAAATGGTGACATACATTTGCGACAGGTTCAAACCTGGTATGAACCTGTTCTTGTTTTCTGGAGCTTAGAGATTTAGCCTACAGTTTAATCACGCATCACCTCCCTTACGTTCACAGGGCAGAAGGTAATAGAAAAAAAAAGAAAAAAAAGAAAAAGAGAGAGACATAGGTTTTGATTGAGGTATTTCTGTCAGAGTACTTTTATTATTGGGGTTGTACAAGCACACAGCATTGTATAGAGAGCTTTTAATACTATGGTGTGATATTTGGCAGAATGAAATTACGATAACCGATTTAAGCAAAAAAAAAAAAAAAAAAAAGAAATATATATATATATATATATATATATATATATATACTGATGTGTGTGTATATATATATATATATATATATATATATATATATATATATATATATATATATATATATATATGAATAAAATAACTTTTTTTTGGCCCCGTTACTGCGTTACTGCTTATAACAATAAAGATTTGAATGTTTTATAATCCTATGTCCTTTAGTAGTTTTTTAACTTCATTTTAAATCAGGGGGTTGTTTGAATGACATTATCTTTGTCTTATTTTATATGAAAAAAAAAGAATCAGACGATTTAAATTAAAATCTCAATTTAAAAAAAAAAAAAAAAGTTCTTCTTCATAAATCTGATTTGAGATTTTTTTTCACTCGTCACCTTTTTGAAAGATAGTCTATAGAGCGGCTGGAAAAGTCACAAAGTTACCAATGCGTTTGATTTTGTAAACCAATTCCTCTTTTCCATGTTAGTGTAAGCAGTGCATGTCAGCAAGGACGGGCTTTGAATTAGGGAAGCCACCAAAAAAAAAAAAAAAAAGATTGTCCTAAAATTGACTATTGTCCAAGCAATAATAAACAATACTTCTCAAGCTTGATTCAAAACTGAGCGTTATTAGCTGTGCAAAGGCACAATTTTTGATCTAGCTCTTGAATGCCACTAGCTTGCTCATAGCACATTAGCATAGCATTCGCCATTCTGGAAGACCCAAATCACTCCAAATTTGAGCAAATCGGTCTTTTGGGTCGACTCACTTCCACTTGGTGCCATTTTGTGACTCAGATCAAGCGCGCCGACCGATGTCAGGTGTGCATCTGAGTCTCACTTTGGTCCTGGCTTCGGTGGCGGGCGGCGCGGCCGGCTCCAGATGGGGCCATTGTACCGCGCCACGCATCAATAATTCACAAGAGAGCCCGGAGAAAGTGGCGGAGTGTGTCTGCCTGCTCAATAATTAACCAGGGAGGGGAAGGAGGCATGTTTGGACAGCCAGGTCCCTCTCGGAACGCCCATGCAAATAGCCTTTGAAGCGGCGGCGGGCCTGGCGGGAAGACGGGTGGCTGGTGGGGGTCTTGAGATTTGTCAGCTCATTAAGACATCTCCTTTCCTTGTATTTGTTTTGTAATCTTTTTAGCCGGAGTATCGCACAGAACGGGCAAATCCAAATCGGATAATGTGCGCTCGTGTCAGACTACAGAGACGACAGATTATTGCCTGCCATGGTAGATAATGAGCTATTTTCAGCTCTGCCTCACTGTGCAGTCTGCACCCTGTAACCCCCCCCCCCCCCCCCCCCCCCCCTCGCCCTCTTCCGTAGGTAGGACAGTGCATGAAGCATTTTCCCAGCCCGCACACCCTTCAATTACTCCACCACATGGCACACATGAAGCCTCAATTTTGTCCTGGTTGATGTTGCGGCCACAATTTCTCAGCGTCCGCTAACGGTGAACAATGCAGCCTCTTATGGTGTGTCTCTGAAATTATCTCCTTTCCCTCCCATGATGAATGGCTTTGTCCGGAGGATCTGTTATATACAGCTCACGCCAGCCCTCAGGCAACTGAAATATGGGCTCTGAGATACTGTACGTCCGGTGAAACTTCTAAGCTTCAATAAAATTAATCGGTTCGGATTTCGAATTATTCTCTAGCAGTGAAGAGGAATGGAATTAATTCTTCCAAGTCAATATCATAAATAGGGCTGTCACTAGATTAAAAAAAAATGGAGGGATTAATTAATTAGGATTTGTAATTAATTGATCTAATTAATCTATTATTTAATCTCACTTAAAAATGTTGTTTTTTACATTACAACATGTTTTTTACAACTCAAAGCACAAGCCCCATGCATCAAAATGGATCTCATCATCAAACAGAAACAGTAAAGTTAGAGATTAAAAATTAGATTAATGCGATTAAAAAAAAAAAATTAACGCTTTAACTCTGACTGTGATTAATCGATCGCAATTAATGACACCCCTCATCATAAAACCTATTAACGCCTTTTCTGCCTTTGATGCTTATATTCACCACAAGGAATATATTTGCCAAGTATGTTCAAGCATTTCTAGTCACCTGACGCCTGAAACGCACAAAAGTGCCTCATTAGAGGGGCTCGAAAACTACGCCCATGTTTGGACTTGTAGACGGAGCGGCGGCAATGGTGTGGTGTCCTGTTTGTAGATTGAACTGCGTCGCCGTGTGCACTGAGAGGGTGAGTGAAGTGCTCAATTTCTCACGTGCGCAGGCTAGAGGGAATGTTGATCCCATTGCTCTGATCATCCCCAAATGCTGCTCACAAACAGCCGTCCGGTATACGCCGCGATACGATTTAGCGGCCAGCGTCCTCGTTTGTGGCATTTTGTCCCTTTTCACCAATTGTCGTCCTTTTCCACTTCCATCACGTAACAAGAGGACCTCCTGCCGCCACATCTCACTTCCATTCGCTTCTTCTCATTAAAATCTTGCACTCGGTTTGACTCTCAACGCTTTGTCATCGCCGCCTCTCTCACATAGCGTATCTGCTTTTTGTTCAAGCCATCTGCGCTTTTCTCACTCTGTCGCTCTCGTTTCTATCACCTGAACACCCCCCCCCCCCCCCCCCGAATCAACCCTTGTTCGTCTATTAGAAATGAGTTGTCAAAGCTGTCCTGGCCTGTCCCGGTGGGTCAGAGGGGCGAGGAGGAGGCCTCCGCTAAAGAGCAAGGTGACCTCTCGCCCTTAACACGACCCGCCATCTTTCCCACATTTGCTCCGTCACCGCCGCCCCTCCCCCATAAAGTCAAACAGCTGCAGTCACCACGACCTCTTTGATTCCATCTGCTCTGTTGCTTTCCACCTGCTAAACATTTAGCCTCGGATTGCCCAGTTACTAGCATATTAGCCTGTCAGATTATTTTGAGACAACAAAATAATCGAGAAAAATGCAATGTTCCCATAGTTATTGTGCTTTTTCTTGAATAAATACTTTATTCTCGTTTGATTACTTTTTTCCTTGAACATTTCTGATTTTATTCCCAAAGAAATAGAGAAATAAAAACCAAGTAGCGGATGTAATATTTGTACTTTAAAAAAAAAAATACATTTAATTATTTACATTTTTTTTCTCAGGAATACAACCTTTTTCTTAAAAAGTGCTTTATTCTTGTAAGATTTTGCTCCCCCATTTTCTTCTCCTAATATAATTCAGTGAATTCTCTTTGGCGTGGCCCCAATATTTTACCATATTGTAGAAAGATTTGTGCTATCTTACATTCTTTTGCATCAAAACCCCCCCCCCAAAAAACGAATAATAACCCTTTTCTTTCTAATTCAGTATTTTTTTTAATTTATATCGCCCTAGTTTTATATGTATCAATATCTCCCATGGTGAGCCATGCTCGATGTCCTATTTCCAGAAAGTTCTTGATGATTTTAAAAATTTTATGCCATAATGGAAAATACAAGCAAGAGATAAATACGCTCATTTCATGGCAGTCCAATGCAAATGGAATCGGAACAACAGGATGTCTCCAACTTGTACGGGGGAAAAAAAATCAGAAGCGATGATAATGACTTCAACTTTGCCGCAACTTTGTTCAGTCGAAACGGTGGTGGCCCGGACAAAAATACGTAACAGTAAAAAATATTTCAACATTGCAACCATGTGAGTCACACACTTGACTGTACACGCGTTGCCCTTTCAAACTCTGCAATACAAGTATGTCAATGAGCCTAGCTACTCATTCAACCAATCTGTCAAATTAATAAAAAAAAAAAAAAAGTAATCCCACGGGGTATGTCTTCACCGTTATCGATGAAATTCTTAGAAAATGACTCACCGCGGTTACTAAAAAATCTTTTTTCTGTCTCTGCGTCGACAGTGCAGTTCGACGGGCCCGAATGGGATCGCTCGTCGCCGCCCGCCGAGCGCTTGCGTCCTCCAGGGCCCCGCTCCAGCCCTCTGGTGGGCGGGGGGGTGAAGTTCCGAATGCCCCAGGAGGGCCTCACCATGGTGGGGGAGAGGGTGGACCCCACGCAGCCTCTGGAGAAGCAAGCGTACGTATGCCCGCTTTTTTTTTTTATTCGATGCGGACCGTATATTACTTTCACCGCACACGACTTGACCGTAGGCCACGCTGCTGTTGACGTTTCATTAGACGGAGAGCTTTGCCTGATTTCATGTTCATCGTCCTTGCGGCCATTACTTTAATTACCTCAATCTAATAGATGGCAAAGTGATAAAAAGTTTGATCGTACATACACTCATACACTCGACATTAACGGTCTTCTAAACATGCCCCTTAATGCTTTGCAAGTCGAGCGCGTACGTGAACATACTCGGGCGACGCCTGAACGGGATCGCCTTCCACTTGATCATGAGCGGCTTTGCGCGTCGAAAGTGCGATTTGTGTTGTTCAGCTAATTTGCCCTTCCCTTTGATCCATTAATGAGCATGGACAAAATGACGGGTGAATGTGTTCCGGCTAAGCGGCGCCCGGGCGGAAACTCGGAGAGCTGTGAAACATTAGAGTAAAAACTAATTAGGTCTGAGCATTAAAAACACACATTTACTTTGGCGTGGTAATTTTAGACATCATTGGTGTGATTGATGTGCCGCCTCGTTGCACATAAAGGCTTGTTTGACTAATGGAATCCGAGCGCATCACTTAAACGCATGATGTCAAACGTACACACGCAAGCTAATACACGACGGTGCTAGCTGATTTTGTTGCCTCATTTAATCCATGGTGATCATATAATTGATGCTATGAGCTTTATTACCTTCTATGGCTTTTTAAAAAAATAATTATGAAAGGAATGCTTCGTTAATTACGTTTTGCTTTTTTTGTAAACATTTGTGTTCCTTAATCCGTTGTATGGACTCAAAAACACTCACGTGTTGTCAGGTGCCAAAAACACGGCATACTTGACTTAGACTCACTGCTTCACCGTTATTATCTTTAAAGCGGAAGTCAACCCAAACATATTTTTTTTCAAGAATATGTTCTATGCAAGCCCAATATTTGAAACGAGGCACTCTGATAGATATTGCGTTTGTGGAATAAGAGTTAATCCACCCGTTTTTAGCCATCTTTGGGGGCGGCCATTTTGTCACTTCTGTCGACTGAAAATGACATCACAACTGGTAACGACCAATCACGGCTGACCTGTTTTTTGAAGCCGAGCCGTGATTGGTTGTTACCTGAGCCCTGAGCAGTTGTGATGTCATTTTCAGTCGACAGAAGTGACAAAATGGCCGCCCCCTGAGATGGCTAAAAATGGGCGGACAAACACCAAATTAATCAGAATGCCGTGTTTCAACTAGTGGGCCTGCTGGGAACATATTCTTGAAAAAAAATATCTTTGGGTTGATTACCGCTTTTAAGGCAAAAAATAAAAGTGCCTTCACTTTTATTTAGAGCACATTTCATACACGAGGCAACTCAATGTGCTTCACACAACGTCAGTTGTGCGTGTTGTCAGTAAGTGTGCGCATGCACGCATTTGTGTGAGTGAACGCGCACAAGAGAGCAGAACGCGCACGGCCACTCTCGCTTGTTCTGTGCCTCAGGTGGTACCACGGTTCACTGTCTCGGTCCGAAGCGGAGTCACTGCTCACGTTGAGTAAAGAGTGTAGCTACCTGGTGAGGAACAGCCAGACCAACAGATGTGATTACTCGCTGTCTCTAAGGTACATGCGTGTGCACACACACACACACACACACACACACACACATACATACACGCATGTAAACACTCACCCGGGCACTTTGTAAAACGGGGGTGGGCCAGAGGGCCACATACGGCTGGCTTCCGCATACATTCTTATTTTCTGGTGAAAATGGAACAATTTTAAATAAAGTGCACATGAGTAAATCATTACTTTAATTAATTAATTGAGAATGAAATTATAAGTAATAAAGTTATAATACATAAAAAAAACCATGAGTGAATTAGAACGTTATTTTTTATTATTATTTAATTACAATGAAATTATTATTAATAGTTGAAAAATGTGAATCATTACAAAACTGTTTTACATAAAATAAAATAAGATTTTAAAAAGTACATTTTTAATTTGATTAAATAATTGTTCAATTTGTTGAATTATATTATAAGTAAAATACAAAAATTACCAATGTTACATACAAACAAAATATAAGTATTTTTTCTTACAATTGGTTTATTAATTATTGTTTAAATAACTTTAAAAATTCACAAAATAATTATTTTATTACAATATTCAGTTTTTACATGCTCAAAAAATATTAGTAAAATTAAAAAAATTACTATAATTTTTATTAAATTCGTCAATTAATTCAAATTTACTTGGAGTACTCACAATAAAAATGAACATCATTTATAATTTTGTTGCAACTATTTTATACAGAATACAAAAATATTAGTACAACTAAACTATTTTATTTTTTTTACTCCCTTCAATTGAATCGTCTTTTTTTTTTTTTCCTTTCACCTCATCTACAAATGACTTAGCCCATCTGTTCATTCGGAAAGTCAAACGGGACCCTTGATCACATAAGTTTGCCAATACTAACCGCGTGCTTCTCACTTCTGCAAAGTGCGTGTGCTGCCAAGTCACCCGAACAACAATCGACCGTATACACGCGCGCGCGCACACACGCCTCCATCGGTCCCTCCCCTCCTCCTTTCATCCATCACCCAAACTTGGGATGACTGCCGCACTGCTTCCTCCTCCGCTACTCATTTGCAGGCTGCTATAATGCTTATCTGGTCAAATCTCTCCCTTGTAATTACGACCATCATGCCTCTGTCCTTGAACCCCCACCCCACCCCGCCCCGCACCCCATCCCTCTCCTCTCACTGTAGCCTCCTTCTTTTGGTCTCAAAGGCCCCCCGCTAAGTGGTAATCAGGCAGGTAGAGCACACTTCAGTGCACACATCATCCTCGCCATAATCACTAATGAATATGAATCACCTTCTGTGGGCCACACAAGAAGGGGCGTCAACTTGTGTGTGTGTGTGTGTGTTTTGTGGGGTGGTGGGGGCGACGTTGCGCGCATACAACTTTGAGGATCACTCGCACGTTTTTGCACACGTCCCGTCGGTCAAGCCGCAAGGTCGCAACTCTAGTTGTCAATCTCCAACAATATGATCCCCTTCACTTTTGATTTGCTTAGTGAGCGGTGTGAACATGTTTTTCTTTACATTCATCAGGATTTCACTGCAGTGTAACCTTGTGTGTGTGTGTGGTTTAAATCAGCGTTTCGCAAACGTAATTGAGCCAAGCCACGTATTTTACGTGATAAAAAGTATACTGTGTATCGTCGCCGTCAGGTGGGTTCTTCACATAATCCCAAATCGCTGCTTTTCAAGCGGGGAAAAAAAAAAAAGGCCATTCCATCTTGCTCGTTACAAAACACCGCGGTTGGTATCACCACCCCAAAATCGTTTTCAATTTCGAATTTGACACGCTAAAAAAAACCACTTTTTTTTTTTTCATGCTGACTGCGCCCACGCCGACCCCTCAACCAGACAAAAAGCCTCTAATACTTCACAAAAGCAAATAACTGCGGCTAGACCGTCTTCCCAAAACTGTTTTTCAAAGGTCTCGGAGCCATGCGTGATGCAATAAATAAAATGACAAGCTGACTAAGAAGTGGAAAAAGCTGAAATTAATCTGCATCTGTCACAGACCAGTTTTTTTTTTTTTTTTCACCGAAGCATTACAGAAATCCATTTTTAACAAAACAGACTCACTGAAATGTATGGTAGAAACATCCGGGCTTTCAATCTCGAGACGACATAATGCCGCACGGCTTTGTAACACTTCCCTGACACTTGAGGTGACTTAATAGATTTGTTTTCAAACTTTGGATTGGTTCATCAAAATGATATTCACCTGACATGATTTTTTATTTTTTATTTTTTTTTAAACACTTTTTGCTTGGTGGAGGCTACAAAAGCTAGTGTACACACAAATGACCAATAACCAAAGTAAATCATTCAGTTTTATCTCTGGTTTAAACTTTAGGCTTGAATCAGGTTTGAGTCTCCTAAAAACAACCTGATAAGCGTCACTTCAATTCTGTTTAGTCTTCATCAGACTGTTGTGACTGCTCTCCGGGTTTCAGCCTCGATGCAAACATTCCCCCCCCCCCCAGAGAAGCGACTCTTTGACAGTGTTGACAATGATAGAATGCGGCATCCATCTGGCTTTTTTTTTTTTTTTTTTTTTTTTTTTTCACCCACACGTAGCTCGTCTCCCCGCCGGGAGGGCCGACAACAGCATCGACCAGACACTGGCGCTGATTGCCAAAAGACCTTCAGGATTTGAGTGCGTAATCGACAGTAAAGTTGTAATTTTGCTGACCCGGGCCTGATTGGTTCATGTAGGTGAAGGCTGTTAGCACGTCAATTATGCTAATTTGATTGTAAAATACCAGAGCTTTGATTACTTGTGCTTTGTGCCAAAGTGTGCCCTTGCTATGTATAGCTTTACAAGGCGAGAGGAATATAAGCAGGGCGATTGACATTCAGGGCTACCCGATCCTCACAGCAGGACATTGTCATTCAGGATAGTGCAGAGAAAAATCCTAAACAGACATATGACATCCACATACGCGGACAGGAAGCGGCGCGGACTGTTCTGACGTTTTGTCTCTCAAGGCTCAAAATATATTTTATTTCTTTGCGGAGCAATTTTGCAAATCATTGAGTTCATTTGAGGAGCACCTTTCTTTTATTAGGATGACAATATTACAAATGAACAGTTTTCTTTTTTTTTTTTTACATCCAACACTTTTTTTTTTTTTAATTTCTTCAATTCACATAATGTATAGCAGCTTACTGTATTTTCTTATCTAGAAGAAAAGCTACATTGATTTAAAAAAAAAAAAAAGGATATGATCTACTGCAATGTCATTTTGAGAACATCTGTTGTGCAGACGTCAAAATCAAAACTCAGGACTCTGTAAAAGTAGGCAAATGACATTACTGATATAAGTGTTATTTAACCTTATCGGCCACTCCTCCTGACCGACATACGGTGTAGTGTACCGGCCAGACATCTGTCAAAAGTGGACTCGATCACCTTAATTCCGGTGTTAAACACACTAGCCATGTCACTCTCAAGTTAGCTTAGCGATTAGCATGTCTTCTCCTTTCGTCAGAACAATACTTGTCGGAAACGTAGCTCATTTGCTGCCTCGAAGGCGATGCTCACTGATTCCGGAGCGACTCCGCAACGTGTTTGTCCGCAGCAGTAGCCAGCCGAATGCCGTTGCTAGCTAGCTTGGTAGCTTAAGTAGCGCCAAGCTCAATCTCCGACTAACTACAGTGAGTGACGTGAGCAACGCAGCCCAGCGAATCTTTTTGAGATGTCTCGATGGTTGATTCTAACAATGCGACACGATCTCATGGAGGAAATACCAGAATTTCGGTTGTATAAATGTAGCTCAGTGCTTCAGTGCTTAGGCGAGCAGAGAAGGCCTCGGTGGCGCTGCCGTCTCCGCTTACGTGAACAATGTCAGTTATTCTCTGGGCGAGCACTGAGCGGCATGCTCCTGAAAGTGGAAGTCGGGCATGACTGCCAGGGAATTCCATATTCCTCACCCTACCTTCACAGTCCAACGCATTTCCCTTTCTCTCGTTGCATCCGCATGCGCTAATCCTCATCCATCGTAATATTCCCTCCCTCCCTCAAACCGCGGAGGCCGCATGACTCCTAAACCTCCTCCCTTGACCGTGACTCCCCCCGTCGTAATTTGAGCTTGTTTTGGTCCCAGGAGCTGCCAGGGTTTCATGCACATCAAGTTCACACAGTGCAAAGACGGCAAATACGTGCTGGGACACAACAGCCCGCCGTTCGACTCCATCCCGGAGCTGGTGCACTTCTACACGGCGCACAAGCTCCCCATCCGCGGCGCCGAGCACCTGTCGCTTCTCTTCCCCGTGCTGGTGCAGACGCTCTGACTCTGGAAAGTTTTTGTTTGAGAAACCTCAAACTCATTCGTCCCGGTTATTTTTGGACTGGACCTTTCCCCGCTGTTCTACTTGTGCCAAGTGTCGCTAACATCCAAGGAGATTGATTCGCAGAGAAGGCAATGCCTGACCGCCTCTCCTTCTCCGTCTGACGTATCTGTGCTGAACCAAGGTTGGCGGACTTCAGGACATCAGAAATTCTCATTTCATCATTTTTTTTCTCTTCTCCCCGGCCACACGTCCGTCACAGCTGAGGAAGTCGGTGGCACCTTGCGGGAGAAGATACGCTGAGGTTTTGTTCGCAGGGGAGCGTTTGCCGAACATTGAGATTCAATTACTGCTGTTCTCACCCACAAAAAAAAAAAAAAAAAAAAAAAAGAAAACACATCATTAACACTGGTTAAATGTTCCGCTTGTCGGATTTTTCACATTTATACTAGGATCAATAAATGGAACTATAGAGGACGATGAATGTGTTTTTTTGTTGTTGTTTTGTTTTGTTTTGTTTTTTTCATGACGGACACTACCACAGATAGCGAAAAATCACAGGTAATTGATGCCTCCCAAAAATGTTTAAAATGGCCTCTATTAATAGTTTACAGGGAAGCGCCGTATATTCACAATTTCATATTTGTGTATTTCCCTTTCGGAAGATATTTTTCGAGGAACCACTCGTGCTGAATTTGCTTCGAGCTCAGGTCATTGCCCAGTCTAATAGAAAAAGTGCTTTGCTTCCCTCTTGTGGTCTCAATCGGCAATTACAAATCTTTTAGGGTGGGCTTGAATTCATTCAAACATCTCAAAGCATGCTGCAAAGACTCTCCGTAAATTTCACTAAAAACCCAGGCTAAATGTAACTCCTCACCAACATACACAGATTTTAGTCTCTCGGTTAAAATTTAACAATCCAACCTACTTCCTTGACACCGATTAAAACTCATCTATTTGCCACGGCTTTGGTGCTAGATTGTGGCAACGTAGAGCATTCTAGTAAGTGCACAAAAACAAGACTAGCTAGAAAAATAACACCAATGTATGACTGTGAAGCGGTCAGCCTACTTTCAAAGTCCCGTTAGAATTCTACTAATTACGGACACTTTTTCTTTTCAGGCAAAATCCTACTCAAGCCTTGGCTCTTTGTTGACAACAATTTTGGAGAGAAGCGTGTCTCTCGCCTGACTTTAAACGCCATGTTTGCAGGCTGCAGGCTAATCAGGAAAGACTTGAAAGTGTCGTCTCTTTCACACATTTGATTGCTGATTGTCCACCCGCCAAGTGATTTTTAAAAGCTGATTGGTGAGTCGCATTTGAGTAAACTCTTACCATCTGGATTTTTTTCTTCTTCTTCCTCATTTCAGATTCTTGGGTTGATGCTTTCTGTGGCCAAAAATGGCTCACATGGCATTGCGCCACTTCTAACAAATGCGAGCGTGTGTATTCATTACTATTTAAATTATTTTGTCACCTGTAAAAAATGGATTGCATAGCCTAACAAAAATATCTCACTCATTGTGCAGGGGTCATATGATGGATAAATGACTTTTTAATTGCTTGGATACACATTCGGGTCTCTAGAGCCTGTCCACCCTTCAAGTGTGAAATTAAACAACTGCTTATGAATGACAGAAGATGTCTTTGAGCAAGCTGAAAATTGAACTACGACGGACCCCCCCCCCCGCTATTCTTGAATGATGGCGACCGAGCCTGTAACGAATAGTCATAATCCACAAATATTGATGCCTCACTAAAAGGAGTTTCTAATCGCACGTGGATGCCACAAGATGACGGCGAAGCACTCAAAACAAACTCAAAAGCCTCAACTCAATGCCTCTAGCATGTACACACCCATCAACCCATGTTTCTTAAATGACTATATTTGCTAGTTAAATGATTCAAAACAAACAAACAAACCATCTCCACATGAGGCTCATCCAAAGCATTAGCTAGCATGCTAGCCGAAATAAGCAGCTAGCACAAACTGATGGGCGAATGAATATGTGCGCCAGGTAGCATTTTTCACAAACAGTATGTCATTAAAACCTTTTGGCATTTACACGTAATTAATGTGGAATCTAATATTTGCAGATAGCTAGCGGGGGGGGGGGGGGCGTTATTTCCGTGAGACAGGAGAGTAACACGCAACCGATGAATTTTAGTCGCTTTGTATCGCAGTCTTAATGGAAGACTAAATCACAAAGTGAAGACAGGCTGGTTACATTTTTTTTTTTTTTTTCAATAAAACCTTCACAGGACAGAAAAAAAGAAGCTGAGCACTTGTGAGGATTGTGTGTTTCAGTCACACACACATTTGCTCTCCTCCATCCATTAACAGCACGGTTGGGGTGGGGGTTGCGGGGTTGAGATGGTAGGGGGGCAACTCTCATTATTTGGGCTCCGCTGCAGAGTGAAAAGCGCTGGGATTGCTTTCATTACTGAGCCAAATGAAATAGCGGAGGCTGATTACCCGCGTGACGGAGAGACGAGGCGAGCTGGATCACTCTCTGTTGGGAATTGGGGAGTGAGGTACTGTAAAAAAAAAAAAAAAAAAAAAAGAGAGAAAAAGAAAAAAAAATCCTAAGTGAGTGTGTGGTGAGAGAGACATTGAAGATGGCAGGGGGTGCTGCAATGGTTCCATTTTTCCAGCAAGGCTCCCTGGGGAATGATGTGAAATGTAACGACTGTGGCAGCACAGCATGTTGGACTCGCTTCACTCGCATGGATCTCCAATCGTTCGCTCTTTCCATTTTCAAGTGCTTTGTGAACTCCCGTTTAGCTTAGTGCTAACAAAGAGAATCTTGTGACGTCATAATAGAGATAGACCGATATGCTTTTTTTTTCAGGGCCGATACCGATTATTAGTAGTCAAGGAGTCCGACAACCGATATTTGGAGCCGATATTCATTTTCAGTAAAAAGGAAAATATTGGCATCAGAATCTAAAGAAAAATGTACTCTTAACTCTGTTGCAACGTCTTTAAACATGTTTATTGAACAATGTTTCAAGTTTGCATGATGTTTTTTTTTTTTTTTTAATATGTTTGACATTATACATTTCAGTTATAACATTGTAATAAAAAGTTCAGGGAACACCCGGGGATGTCAGCATGTCTCAAAAAGGATAAATGAACATTTAAACAATAGCTCTATGTAGTTTTCGACAGTAAATGAAAATTTTGAAATGACAGAAATGTTAAACTTTCACATATTTTTGTTTTGATTTCCACAGTTTGAAATTGATTTCCATCATCATTGATATTCGTCAAAAAGCCAAATATCGGGGCCCACAATCGGCCCGGCCGATAATCGGTCTATCCCTACGTCATAACCCTTTAAGCAATGTGTATTATTAAATATAAACGGTGGAGCAGCAATGTAGACAGAAAATGTAACCGTACTCACAGGCATATTTTCTTAATCCTCTGCGAAGAACGACTGATATTGTTATGAAAATATCAGTGTTGTTGAAGTGATTAACCCTAAGCAGTCCACGTGGACTTTTTCATTTTGTGATTTTCAATTGTTAATCGGAAACGAGAAGAACGAACGATGCACTCTCGCCTTGCAGCTGTTGTTTGCAGCTCCTGGTTGCGAATTGAACCAAAAGCTCCATTTTGTCACGTACACCGGCGTCAGTATCACCTTCCTCTCGAAATGACTGCTAGCCTGTCTTCACATGCAGCTGTCGTGACTTTGTGTGTGTGTGCGCGCGTGTGTGCGTGCGTGTGTGTGGGGGTGTGTGTGTGTGTGTGTACTGTCAGGTGTGGTGGTGGGTGTCAATCGTGAGGCGGTGGTGGCAGCTGTTCATCCATCACAGTTGGCCCGGCAGACCATAATATTCAAATGTACTTGTGAATAATGTACCTGGAGATTGCAAGTGGAAATGACTCGGTTATCTCAGCGTGTTTAATGAAAAGCAATCTTAGGTGTAGCTCAGGGGTGTCAAATTTGTTTTCATCGTAGTTATGGTTGCCCTCAGGGGGTTTGCTTATAAAGGCGAGACCGCATTTATGTAGACACTGCCAGGAGCAGGTTCAAGGCAATAACAAGCCTCCCGGTCTGCAGCTAACATGTCATATTACTTAATTACTTTTCAAATCAAGTAATCATCAAAGTCAACCAGTCCGGGGTGTCCCCCACCTTCTGCCCGACGACAGCTGGGATAGGCTCCAGCATGCCCGTGACTATCGTGCTTCAGATAATGGATGGATGGATAATCATTAAAGTAACTAAGTTACTTTTTACATGAGTCATCCGATGACTTTTTCAAGGTAACTGGCAAATGTAGTTCCAAGTGGCTGGAGGCGAGTCCAACAAGAGTCCAACAAGAGTGATGGGAAGGGAAGCCAACCGCAATATTTTCTATACAATAATTTCTATGCAGCCTCACTAGTCTAAACTTGATATTCCGATTATTGTTGTGTATGTGGAATACGAATGAAGCAGCAAAATTAACCTGTTTTTATCCACCCCAGGGGGCGGCCATTTATCACTTGCTGTCGGCTGAAAATGACATCACGGTTGCTCAGGTAATAACCAATCGCAGCTCAGCTTCAGAAAAGAGGTGAGCTGTGATTGGTTGCTACCTGAGCCCTGAGCAACTGTGATGTCATTTTCAGTCAACAGCAAGTGGCAAAATGGCCGCCCCCTGAGATGGATAAAAAACGGATGGATTTTGCTTCTTAAAGGGGCTTCTTAAAGTCAACCCAAACGTATTGTTTTCACAAATATGTTCTTTGCACGCCCACTAGTTGAAACACAGCATTCTGATGAATATTGCGCTTGTGGAATAAGAGTTAATCCGCCCGTGTTTAGCCATCTCTGGAAGCGGCCATTTTGTCACTTCTGTCGACTGACAATGACATCATAGAACCTCAGGGCTCATATAACGACCAATAACAGCTCACCTTTTTTCTGAAGCTGAGCCATGATTGGTCATTACCTGAGCCCTGAGTTGCTGTGTTGTCATTTTCAGTCGACACAAGTGACAAAATGGCCGCCCCCTGAGATGGCTAAAAACGAGTGCATTTTGCTGCTTAAAGCGGAAGTCAGCCCAAACAAATTTTTTCAAGAATATGTTCCCACCAGGCCCACTAGTTGAAACACGGCATTCTGATTAATTTTGTGTTTGTGGAATATAAATTAAGCAGTAAAATGCACTCGTCATTAGCCATCTCTGGGGGCGGCCATTTTGTTTTCTGTCCACTGAAAATGACATCACTACTGCCCACAACGAACAATCACGGCTGACCTGTTCTCTGAATCTGAGCCGTGATTGGTCCTTGTGAGCAGTTGTGATGTCATTTTCAGTCGACAGAAGACAAAATGGCCGCCCCCAGAGATGGCTAAAAACGAGTGGATTAACACTTATTCCACAAACGCAATATTAATCAGAATGCCGTGTTTCAACTAGAGGGCCTGGCGGGAACATATTCTTGAAAAAAATATGTTTGGGTTGATTTCCCCCTGAAGTGTTGGTATTAGTTTGTTTGTCACATACTTTCACATACTTTCTCTTGCGACTGTATTTATATATACACACGGAAGCGTGTTCAGCGCCACAAGTGAGAGACTGCACACGCTTGTCTGGCTAAAAGGCCGTCACGCTCCCCCTCACTCGTCCCTCGACGGAGACACGCTAAACCCTGCACTTGTGGCAGGGGGCCTGGAGGACGACGTGTGGAGGTCACATTTGGCGTGTGTGCGTGCATGCGTGCGTGCCTTGCCGGAAGAATACAATCAGAAATGGTTTGCAGAGAAAGCAGCTGCTGTTTTGAGGGATTTGGAGGAAGTGGGGTTATTTTAAGGAAGAATTTGTCGGAGTTTCACTACTCAGCAGGTCCCAGACTGTGAATAGAGCTAACATTAGCATGTCATCCGTTTGATTGCTTGTTCGCTAGTTGAATAGGATTAGGCAAAAAAGTACATCTGGGTTATCCACAAGGGCAACATGGTGGACTAGTGGTTAGCATGTCTGTCTCATAATCAAGAAGTTCCGGGTTTGAATTTGTCTACTTTGCATGTTTGGTTTCTTTTCAAGTGTAATTTTATAGTCGGAGTCGTGTGTTGTTGAACAAAATTAGTTTCTTGCAGTTTTCTGGTATTGCGATGAAATGACATCAAAGATCAAAAAATGTTCTTTTTTTTTTTTTTTTTTTTTCTAAATTAGCTTCTTGTTTGACTAATCTATGTATCAATTTTGAATACCCTGGAAAAAAAATTTGCGTTAACCTTAGACCAGAAATTAAAAATACAGATTTTATTCAATTCACAACAAGTTGGAGATGTCTGCTTTTGCCATTTGAACTCGTCCGTTTTGATTTGTGACATTTCCAAGTCATAAGCAAAGTCTCGGTCAGTCTTCAATTTCAGGAGATTGCGAGGACACACCATAAAAATCACTTAACACCACAAAAATCACTTAACACACACACACACACACACACACGCATGCGTAGCTTCACGTTCCGCAAACACAAATCATGCAAATCGTCCACAGATCATAATGACGGGAGGGCGGGCTGATCCCTTTGTCCTCTTGTCGTGTTCACATTAGTCATATGCAAATGCAAATTGCGCATTGAGAATGACACAAATCCGCCATGTCTAAACCCTCACAGAGAACCGGCGACGGTTATTTAGTTAACATGATTTATAAGGTGATTGACCCACTTAGGAAAAGAAAAGAAAAAAAAAAGGACATTTGTGAGTCTTTAGTAGCTCTAGAGAAGGCCGTTGCTGTAGAATTAATTTAAAGGGGGCATGTTTTGGAGAAGCAGCATGGCGCGACGATGATTTGCACATTTGCCTCACAGTTCCAAAGTTCTGGGTTCAATTCTCAGCACTTTGAATTTTTCCTACACGTGTTTACGAATGGTTGTTTGTCTTTATGTGCCCTGAAAATGAGCCTTAGATAACTCATGACAAAAAAATCCACTTTTTAGAAGTCAACCCAAACATATTTTTTTTCAAGAATATGTTCTATGCGGGCCCACTAGTTGAAACAAGGCATTCTGATAAATATTGCGTTTCTGGAATAAGAGTTAATCCACCCGTTTTTAGCCATCGAAGGGGGCGGCCATTTTGTCACTTTTGTCAACCGAAAATGACATCACAACTGCTCAGGGCTCAGGTAACAACCAATCACGGCTGACCTGTTTTCTGAAGCTGAGCCGTGATTGGTCCTTACCTGAGCCCTGAGCAGTTGTGATGTCACTTTCGGTTGACAAAAGTGACAAAATGGCCGCCCCCAGAGATGGCTAAAAACGGGTGGATTTTGCTGCTTAACTCATATTCCACAAACGCAACATTAATCAGAATGCCGTGTTTTAGAGTAGTGTGTTTGGGTTGACTTCCACTTTAATGTGAATTACGAGCAGTTCCAAATACGAGTCCGTGTCCGAATCAGAGGCATTTTAAATTTGTGCAGGTATTAGGCTACACTAATGTTGGCATACATTTTATAATAGATTATCTTGATCTCTCTTTTTTTTTTTTTTTTTTTTTCTAAACCTGGCCTTTGAACAGGGGTGTGTAGACTTTTTATATACAAGCCAACATACAAAGAACCCCAAAATGATACCCTATTGTTTTCGTGACACCCCAACAGGAGATTACTGTGCAGAAAATTAACATTTCCTCCATTTCCAAATGGCAAAAGGCTGTGCCCATCCCGGGCTAAGGCGGGGAAGGAACGCTCAAGCGTTCGTGACGGCAAGCGAACAGTCGATGACCTTTTTCCCCGGAGAAGGTTGTGCTTTTCGCTTCCCCGCTGTCTTTCCCCATCACAATTCGAGGTGCGCAAAAAGGACGAATCTCTGCGAGGTGAGCGTGAAATGCCACACTGTCAGTTTCTGTCTGCTCTTTGCCGTGCAATGTACTGCCAGCAGTGAACTCCCCGCTTTGGAGAATCGGTTCTTTGCAAAGAAATGCTCATAATTGGCAAGAATTTGCGCCGCAAAAACAGACAAATCCAACATGTACCAACTTTAAAGTTACACTGAAATGGTACTATGCTTTGCGAATAAAAATCGAAGGAACGTGAGCGCACTTGGACTGCAATCTCTTGAATTAACCTTCAGCCGTAACTTCAATCAGCCATCTTTGCTAAGCCTTCAAAGGGGACAAATTGATTGAGACATTGATTGCGGAGTTGGGCGTGTCCTGCCTTGAATTCAAGTATTATTCGTAATAGTGCCTCAATTGCTCTCACATCTCATCAGTACGGCACTAATAGTAGTCATTCTAAGCAAAGGTCAAATGAATGTGAGTATTGTTATATTGTCAGTGTACATGTTCTTGCTGCACCATTTGTTTTCAATTTGTCGCTTAAGGGATGAAAGCACTGCAACATAGAAGCTAATTAGCGTTAGTGCTAAACTAGAAGACTGTAAGGCGAAGCTATGTGGTTGTTCTCAATACACGAGATGTAATTCTCTTTATTTTATGTTTAGTTTGACTTCAATTGAGGATGATAGTAAATATCTGGAAGGGCTGCTCACTATCTGTCGCGTGTAGGCGTGGCACTATTTTTGTCTAATTGGCACTTGACCTTTTGCTGTTTGGCCTTTTCAAATGTTTTTTTTTTTTTTATTTCTTTTTTTTTTAAATTAGTGACAATTACACGTCATGCCTGTATAAATATATATCTGTGCAAAGGATCAACATGTTCAACTAATGTCACACACACACTCACACACATGACAACACATTCAAATCTGAGCAACACCAATTAGGATTTTTCTTTTATTGACTATATAATGGAACCAGACTACCACTATGAAATCATGACCATCCAACGCTGCTAATCACTACTAGTGGTTAGTTGATGTCTGAGTGGTTTCTAGATATGCCGACGAGGAAACACAAGCGTTGTCAAAACATAGTTGGCAAAGCCTCCTCCAATGAGAAACTAGGTGAGTATTTTGAGGTGGTGCTCTGACGCCGCCATCAGGACAAACGGAGGTTTTGCAGCAGTAGTGGTAAAGCTCCAAGAGCAAGCACCCTCATCTCTTTAAAAAAAAAAAAAAAAAAAATCTCCCTTTCTTTAGTGTTCCTGTCTCAAATCTTCCCATTTAACAGCATACAATCCAAGTACCATGGCAGCTTTTATGCACACAGAGCACAAAATCTCCCTCGGGTGAGTGTATCAAGCAACAAATGTTTTCACAGAAAATAAATACTAATCAAGTGTGTGGGGGGGGGGGGGTGTTCCATATAGCACATGCAGAACAAACAAAAAAAAAAGTGCCCAAGTAACTTCTACATAAAAAGAAAAAAATAAGTTTGAATCACTACTGATAGGAATGCTTTTTTTTTTTTTTTTTCTTCTTCTTCATTTACTCCGTGAAACTGAGTATTTAAATACAAACATGTTAAGGTTACTTTACATTTGTTGTGCATAGTGGCTTCCATTAGTCTAGATTCTAGATGTATGTCTTTTATTGTCACCCAAACAACATTGACCTTAGTGCATTGTGATCCTCAAAGCTGCACTCTGCGGCAGCCACAACATTAGGAACACCCCGTCTCATTCCAAGGCTGTCTCGAATCACGCATATAAAAGCGGCGAATGGTGAACACTAATTCCTTTGAAGCGTTCGTTTTACCATTTTTATTTATCCGTCATATTCCGTTTATTTTATTTCGCTACAGCAAAAATAATATCACCACTAGTGCAGGCTGTGTCTCGTTTGGTAATTGCAAATTACCTCCGCCAAGCATAAGAATGAGGATATTATTTTATATGCCTTTTAGAAAATGTTTTTTTTTTTTTCAATCGTCGGTGTGGAAGGCCAAGTGGGGCAGTGTGGCTTCTCTAATATTTTTATTTTGTGCCTATTAGTAAGATGAAGTTATTCTCATGTTTCATAGACTTGCTATTTATACAACAAAATAAGATCAGATTTCACACAAAGTCAATTTGTGAGTAAATTGAGACGAGATCATTATTTCTGTATTCAGTGTTGTGGGATTGTGAGCCCCCCCCGGAAAGGCTTTATAGTTGCCTTTAGATGGCGGCAAAGCACTCCTCATCTATGAATCAAGGCAATGCACTTTCTAAGTGAAGCTCCTCCTCTGATTTCAACCTAGTTCCTTACCATAAAGATACCACGATATGGCGCCAAAGCAATACTTTTATGTTCGATAGATCTTTGGCCTGAGCAGAAAAATAGCACGTGGGGGTTTTTCAACGAGTGGAAGCAAAAACTGATTTTCGTCATAGTTCGGGATTTGTTATTGCGTATGTAAAGTGCTTTGTTACAACTGAAGCTGTTGTGAAATGCATGATATAAATAAAGTTGTATATTTTGGATTGAAACTATTCAGAGGTGATTGTTAAAAAAGAAGGGGGGAACAAAAGACGTCGACCGTTTGTTGTTTTTCACTATTTGTGGTGGGCGTGGTCCTGGCGGGGATTCCTGTTGACTTTTTGAGAGATTTTTGTTTGGTATTCATCGCTTGTTAAATATTATGTGCCTTAGTAAAGATTGGAAAGCCTCGCGTGAGGCGGTTGCAGGTGTGCCTAATGTTCTGTCTCTCTAGGCGCTTCCTGTCAGAACTTGCTGAGGGCGCCCGCCTTCACCAAGACGGCCGACAGCAGCTCGGCGGCCCCCGCCGGGTGAGGCAGGGCGGCGGCGGCGGGATCGCCGCGCTTCTCGTCCGAGCCGACGCCTCTGTTCAGGGTGGCCTTCCCCGGGCCCCCGCCGCCCCCCAGGCTGCTCTTGCTGTTCTCCGCCGTGGGCCCCGCCGTACCCGGGTTGGGGTTACCCGGCGCGGGCGCCCCGCTGGACTCCCCGCCGCTCTGGCAGCAGCAGAGCAGGCGGAAGAAAGCGGCCCTCATCTCCCTGCTGGACAGCGTGTAGATGAGAGGATTGAGGGCCGAGTTGAGCACGGCCAGAGCGATGAACCAGTCCACCTCGTAAAGAACGGGGCACCCGTGGGGACTGCAGCCGACGTCCAGGAGCAGCAGCATGAAGAGCGGCGCCCAGCACACCACAAACACCCCGAGGACGATCACCACCGTCCTCAGCAGGGCCAGCGAGCACTCGGAAGGCCGGCTGCTCACCCTGCGCCCGCTGGACGTCACCAGGCGGTAGATCCGGATGTAGAGGATGACGATGGCCACCAGCAGGGCGCTGAAGACGCTGATGCAGAAGGCCACGTAGCTCTTGGCGTACAGCGGCAGCACGGTGGAGCACGAGCCCAGGTCGTCCAGGCAGTTCCAGCCGAGGCTGGGCAGGGCGCTGAGCAGTACCGACACCAGCCAGCAGGCGGCCAGGAGAGCCAGCAGGCGCCCGCGGCCGGCCGTCTCGCAGGGGCGGAGTCGCACCATGGTCATGTGGCGCTCGATCCCGATGGCCAGCAGGCTGAAGGTGGACGCGCTGAGGGCCACGAACATGCTGCCCTCCCTGGCCAGCCACTGGGCCGGCGTCAGGAAGTAGGTCCTGCTCCCCGACGTGAAGATGTTGACCACGTAGGCCACGCCGGCCAGCAGGTCGGACAGCGCCAGGTTGCCGATGAGGAAGTACATGCGGCTGTGGAAGCGCTTGTTCCGCCACAGGGCCAGCAGCACCGTCAGGTTCTCCAGGACGATCAGCACGCAGATGAGCAGCAGCACGGCCGTCTTGCACGCGCCGCCGCCGCGGGCCCGTTCCCACTTGCCCGAGTTGTTGTAGTGGGCCACGATCACCATGTTCATGCCTTCTTCCGGCGCGGTGCCCATGCTGCCCCACCACCGCCGCCACCGCCCGCTTCCCTCGCTCACACGGCAGGGGGCGCCACAGCACTGGACTCAGAGGGGACTGGCATCCTATGACAGCCACCTCTGGAGGCTCTGCCAATCACATGCAAAGGTAGGATTCAAAAATTCTGCTTTTTAAAAAAAAAAAAAAAAAAAAAAAAAGATACTTTGTTCTGTCCAAGTGCATTCACATCAAATATCCATCACGATATACATAAAAATGCATTCGGATCCAATGAACGCAATTCATAAGTAAGCAATATAACGCAACAAGAATTACACCTGTTTTATTTGTTCTATTATGCCACTGTAACTCTTAAAACTGCTGGGTCCAAAATAACCCAAAAATTGGACTGACCTGCTACATGGATCAATTCAACCAGCTTTCTGGATTGTTGTGTACAAAACAACCTTTTTTTTTTTTGTCCTAAACAAGCCCAAAAAATGTTATTGTTTTGTACAAAACAATCCAAAGTTGGGTCAAACTGCCCCAAGTAGTGTGTTGGTCCAATTTCTGACCCAAATTTCTGACTTTTCCTTTTGTTATTGTTCGGCATGTATTTTCCTTAACATCTGTCTTGGAACTACAGATGGGAAATGATTTTTTTGCTAACTGTGCCGCATTTGCACCACTGTTTATTAGTATGCATTTCCCCCTGTTAAATGACCAAAGTTGACATACCTGTGTATAGGAGGAGCAGAAATACACTAGTTCAAACATTACGTAACCCCTGTTGGTTAAATAGTTCAATTTGATTTCTTTTATTTTAGTATTCCAACTAAATGCTAGACGCGAACCAAAATCACAAAAGTGATGGAAGTTGTGCATTCTGGAATGCATGTTGGTCTTAATTAAACATCAAAGAAGCAATTCTTTTAATGAAACTCCCAAGGCATGTCAAATGTAGCACAAAGAATGATTAAGGATCAGTGTTGTTGCTGTGAGAAAAAGATGCAAACTTCTAAAAAAAAAAAAAAAAAAAAAAAAAGAGGGGGGGAAAAAAGACAAGAAATTCTCACCAGAATTGGTCCATAAAGCTCTCCATGAACTTATTGTCCTCGTTGAAACATGTCCCTCCGCTTTATAGATGTAGAGGAAAAAAAAAGAAAAAAGAAGTGGAGTATAACGGTTGTCCAGTCACAAGTGTTGTGGCAAAAGTTGTGTCAAGTTTTCTGGGGGGGGGGGTTGCTCGGTCTTGCTGCTCGCCCAGGCGGCAGCGGCAAACAGCGGCAAACAGTGGCGTGCTCTCACACTGATGCTGGGCGGTTCTGTTGCCTTCAGCTCCTCCCTCACTCTTCACTTTGCTCACGTCCAGGAATCATGCTTGGACTTCGCTTGCTGTATATCCTTAGCGCATGCGTCTTTATTACTGTAAAATAAATAAATACACGGATTGTGTCGGTAATTTGGAGAGGAAAGAAAATGCCCCGACCGCCCTGTCTACCAACAAACAACAATAATAATGTCATAAAAATATGAATAATAACCGAACATATTCCTTAACATGACATAGACGTATTGTTGTCTGCATATTGCGTATTCATGTAATAAAAAAAGAGCAATAGTAATAGATTAAATACACTGGAAATTAAAGCGGGAGTAAAGTCAACAATTTTCTTTACAATATGTTCAATGCGGCCCCATGAGTCTAAAAACGGTATTCAGATTAATATTGTGTTTGTGGAATATGAATTAAGCATCAAAAAATCCATCTGTTTTTGTCTCTCTCAGGGGGTGGCCATTTTGAAAATGACATCACAGTTGCTCAGGGCTCAAGTAACGATCAAAATATCAGCAAAGGTCTAGTTCATATACGATAATATTTTGTTTCAATCATTAATATACACCAAATAGGTCAAATATTAAATATATAACTATTACTACGTACTAAGTTAAAGTTGTAAAGTAATACATATATTCCAATAATAATAATAATACATTAAAAATATAAAGATATGAAAGTAAATGTGTTGTATTGTTTAGTACAGTTTAATAAATGTGAATATACATACAGTATCTTGTTAATTTTGTATTACATCATGAAAACTACAATATTAAGTAACATTAATAATAATTGTAATGGATATTTGTTTAATAAAATGTAGTAATGATAATAAATAGTTATTTAAATGAACAAAAAATGAATTCAGAATATCAATTAGATAAATATCGTCGCTGTGCCGTGAATAACACGTATGTCCAATTTTGTGTTTTTTTTTTTTTTAATTTTCATGTTAATGGTATGTCTATAATGCAGAAACGCCATTCATGTAAAAATAAAAAATTGAAAAAAAAAAATAGACATAAGTGTTTCATACACTTGATTATTGCATATCATGTTAAACATTCATAAAGATACTGTGGATAAAACCAAGCCCCCCCTCCCCAAAAAAAAAAACCCACATAACTACACTTGTACCATCTAATGACTCTTTATAGCAGTGCTTCTCAATTACGCCGCGCCAGGAAGAAGAAAACATTTTGTGCTTCCCCCAACTCTCCGCCGTGACTATAAATAGTATCATTTGTCTTTTCCATTGTTAGGAGTGCAGCTCTGCTTAACATTTAATCCTTGTTAAAGTTAAAGGAAACAAAAAAAAGAAAGCGACATAGATCAACTTGCAATCAAGAATAACTTGAGCGTTGTTTTTTTTTATTCTGTAAGAGAAAAGATTAGAAGTACATCCATTTTCCTGAAAAAATTTAAATGAGGGCACCACCTACTGTTGGGGATGTGCGATTACACAATAACTATCTGTTGCAACTTTGAAATAGTCACAATGAACTCCAGAAATATTCATGTTCACTGTTGAGCAACACTGTCAGAAAACATGCAGCACTCATCTCACAATTTTAAGAATGTATTTTGTGGTTTTCGAACTGCACTGCATTTCTGGTATTTTGTCGCTAAGGCAACCAAACTATTAGAAAACAGCTCTCAGTGCGATGCAGCGGCGCGCTACACCACCGCAAAGTACGACCGCAATAATAAACATATTGCAGATGTAGACAGATGTGACCCCCCCCCCCAAAAAAAAATTCCTGCGGAGACCAGTCTCAGACAAATGAAGGCATTTTATTCATTGATGCCGAATGTCAATGAGTTGACCTCGACTTGATGTCAGTCCAAACATAAAAACGAGAGCTTATGTGTTTGTTTTCCTTTTATGGGGAATCCGTGGCCTGTGTGCGGGCCAACGATGTTTTAACCTGATGAATGTTTCTCCGATTTGACGTGTCATGGTGACTAACGACTGCGCTTGGTTTGTCACTCGAGTCTCTGAGATAGGTCAGACCTCTCCCATTGGACAAGACCAAAATGGACATGAAACGGAAGAGCCATTGCAACTGTCTTGCAGAATGTTTTTTTTTCTTTTTCGTGGCTAATTGGAAAGCTAAATGTGGCAAATGGATGAAAGTGCAGGTTCACGCACAGCTGCTTCCAGTTATGTCAAAGAGTCACAATTGTGCTGCTCCAAATGAGTTTGGGGCGTTTCCTGTGTTGAATGTCGAAAGCAACACTGACGTATTCATTTTAATCGTCAATGCAAATATGACCCTTGTCGTGAAATTCCAGTCTTGGCGTTTTGTTTCTTTGTGTGTGCTGCGGTGGGACGGGCGACCGTCCTTGCTCACGTCAGGCCGACGTTGGAGCAACATGAGCGACCCTCGGAGCTGCTGACTTTACCCTGAGCAGGCGGTGACAGATGTGCACATACTCTGACAGGCCATTTACAACCGCACCAACGCACCCCCGCAGGCCTTGGCTATGTTGTTGCCAACGCGGATTTAAAACCCTAACTTGCCTCGTTAGACACCTTAAACCTGACTTAGTTGAAACCCTAAAATGAAAATATTAACCCAAACTTGAAACCCTAAAAGCTTTTTTTTTTTTTTTTTTGGTTCCTTAACACTTACAACAATGAATATACAGGCACGACATTTGACTATTTTACAATAATCTTTGTTTTTGTTTAACTTTCCAGAAAAGAGAAAAATGGGCGAAAATCAACTGGGTTTTTTTTGCGTGGGGCGTCTTTGAATGTCACTATGTGTCTTGTGTTGTAATGTGTTAATGTGAAAAAAAATAAATAAATAAATAAAAGGTAAAAATCAGCTAAAAAAAAAAATGGCCGAATTTGACAGATTTTCAAAAAGACTAACCCTGACTTCTAAACGTAACCTCAATTTCAAACTCTTACTTGAAACACTACCTTCAAACTGTGACCCTAAAGTGAAAACCTAATACTAACTCAGAACCAAACCCCTAAATTGAAAATCCAAGGCAACATGACTGAACGCAACTGAACTCTATAATCGCAAAAAAAAAAATTATGGTTGGCGATAATTGGCGATATGGTTACTTCTGTTAACGATATTGCTTAATGATATTCTTATCGGTTCTTATTTCGTTTAAAACTGTGTTCTTTTTTGAGAACCAACGTTTTGAGGCTCCACATACAATTTTTTCTTTCCAATATTTTTTTGTATGTTTTTTTTTTTTTTTGCTGGATTTACTTTTTAGGGGGGTTTACATTTAAGGAACATAAGGAAGATTTTGTTTAGTTTCCTTAACCCCAAATGAATTTCAATGACTATCGACTATATGCCTATTTTTGCCATCCGCGGGCTGTCCCCGTCCCATTCCACCACAAATAGCAGAGCTCTAGTGTACTATATGATTTTTTTTGTTGAACTAACACTAAGGCACAACCGTCAAAGAACAAGCAGATTGCCTTGGTTTGGCAGCGGCTTGCTGGATCTGCGATGTCGTGACGCCCTCCATCCAGCAAATCCGCTCTCGTGAAAACTGCTTGCAGAACCACGCACGCCGCATGGCTCGGTGTGCGGCGAGCCTAACCCGAACTTGAAAACCTAACTTGAAACTTGAAACGATCCAATGACTCGAAATTCTAACCACTTCTTGGGTCTCATAGTTTCGATTTACTCCAAAATAAAGGCAAATGAACCGTCAATTGAAACGAAAGACAGTTTATTTTTACTTTTAGATTAGATTTATGAACTCACTGAAATCGTTGGCTTGCTGCCTTTGAAGCAATCACGATATGACAATTCGCAAAATTCTACCAAACAGCAACAAAAATCAGTTAATCAGGGACAGTAGTAACAAACTCGCCTGCGATAATGGTTCTAAAAATTTACCGCGAGCTAAATTTGACTGAGAAGCCCAAATGGAAAATAAGCTTGGCCCAAAGCGATTGTCGTCGCTTGTGCACAGTGGCACCTTGCATCCAATTTCACCCGGATAATTAATATCGTCGCTGTCCTGTGAAAAACACTTATGTCCATTTTTTTTCAATGTTCTTATTTTTACAGACATTGCATTCACGTGAACATTTTTTTAAAAATCCCCAAATTGGACTTAAGTGTTTTTCACAGGACAGCGACATTCTACTACATTGCGATGTCAATTTCTATACGATTAATTGTTCAGCCCTACTCGTAACGCTACAAAGCCGGATTGTTTGTACCCGCGTCACCACTCCGCACTTTCCGCGAAGGAAACATGTTCTGTCGGGGGTCTGCGAGTTCAGCACTGAGGCGAGATAATGTATCAGATGTGGCGGGGCTTTCTGGTGGTTTATCAGCGGAGGTCCTGGGGGTCTTTAAGGGCACCAGGTGACCGCTTGTCTGGAGGGCAGCTTTGCTGCATCTTTCAGATAACCTTTTTATCTGCGTTCGAAATAACGCCATCAAAGCCTGCACTAAACGAAGGAAGGAAGGAAGGATGGATGATAGGATGGATGGTTTTTTTGTTTTTTTGTTTTTTTTTTTAGGGGGGGGGATTCCAACTCTTCTTGCAGAGTGCAATGTTCACTGTACTGAAAAACAGCTCTCCACCTATGACCTGCGAAGACCTGCCAGAGCCTTCATGGAGTCATTATCCTGTCAAATCGCAAAGCTAAGCAGAGCTGCAGTGTTGTTGAACGCACACATTAGGATTAGCTAACGGTATATTAAGACTCTATATAATGTTGGATGTTTGTCGCTAGCTTAGCCAGTGTCCCCAGAAAACCCGGCAAGAAGGTAGGAACTGTTAGCGTTGGACCTTGGAGGTTTCACCGGATTCAAATGTGGTTGGCCAGACTCTCCCCTGGTGGATTGAAGATAAAATGTGAATGTAAGGTCATGTGAGCACTGACGAGAAAGGGGACGAGAAGTTTTGGTTCCAAATGAGAAAGGTCCTGTTTCTCAGCATCAGTAATTGAAAGGGGCATTTACTGTAACATCCGTGGGAAGGGGCCGGATCAGTCATTGATGACAGGAATTGATGACGATTGTCATGGTCGGTGGCTTTTGTACGTCACGATTTAGGGCTTGGGAAGAAAAAAAAAAAAAAATATGAGTGTACTTGCCTCAATATCTGAACTCTTCATCATAGCCCGGTTGGGTCTCAGGCAGACACTCTGGAACTCATAGTCCACATCCTCATGACATCATTTATTTTCTTTATGATAGGAAAGTAAAAAATGCCTGAGGAATATGATGGAAATAGATCGGACGTGTAAACAACCATCGCTCGCTTTCTCACAACTGCTTTTGTGACCTCTGGGAACGTTTATAAAAAGTGCCCGAGTTTTTATCTCCCTTTAAGGACCAGTCCGAATAACAAACCTAAGAGTGAAGACAGTTTTAGAATGGGAGGGCATTTAAAGCAGAAGTCAACCCAAACATATTTCTTTTTTAAAAATATGTTGTATGCAGGCCCACTAGTTGAATTAAGCCGCAAAAAATCCATCCGTTTTTTAGCCATCTCTGGGGGCGGCCATTTTGTCACTTCTGTGGACTGAAAATGACATCATAGGTGCTGAGGGCTCAGGGAACGACCAATCACGTTCAGCTTCAGAAAACAGGTGAGCTGTGATTGGTCGTGACCTGAGCATGGTGGCCTGAAACTAAACATGTCTGCCTGCTTCTCAGTTCTGAAGTTTGGGGTTTGAATTTGGGCTCATATATACATATGCATAAATACATATATCTGTATTTACATATATGTGTGTGTGTGTGTGTGTATATATACTTCAAACTCCACACAGAAGGGCTTCAATGGAGATTCAAACCCACAACCACTTGACTATGAGACATGCTACCCACCATTCTACTATGTACTATGTATTTTATCTCCCTTAGATTACCGTAGTACTTTTGTATTCCCACACGGGCGACGTGAGGTTTCATGCAGCCCATTTAATAATCCTGCTTTTTAGAAATGTCCGATCCTTCCATTGCCTAACATGTGTGAATCGTCGCAACCACAGAGGAAAGACGTGCACATGTCTTGGAATAAGCGGATCATTCCATCATGTCAACGCCTATCACGTCACACAGATGGTACCATTTATGTTCCCGGCCGTTTGTGAACGCCTTCTGTCCACCGCAGTTACCTTTCCCCTACCGAACCCTGTGACGGAAATGTTGCTCGTTTCTGTCATTTCGTGTGAAAACAGTTTGCGTAAACCGTTAGCTTCTCTCCTTCAGTGGCGCTCAGCTGCACCGCAACGCACCAAACAAACATCCATCCATCCGTTTTCTCAAACTGGGGTCCATATCTTCAAAGTGCAACAAACCACTATATTGTGATTTCTCGTTTTTTGGGGGGGAAGTTGGCATGTGATGTACCTCTGTGTCACAGCTGTGTCATCCTAAATCTTGCGAGAAAGAAAAACTGTTGAGAGAAAGAGAGAGAGATTCAAAACTAACTGAAAATGCTGAAATATGTATCCCACATTGAATGTTCATCAGCTTTTTTTTTTTTTTTTTTCTGCTTTGCATTTTTTGGGGGATCATCCAATCTACGTGATTTTCACTATTCACGGGCCGGCTCAGTCCCTCTCCCCCAAAAATCCACTGTTCTGCTTTTAATATCGCGTAAACAGTGGAACCTTGATTTAATTGAAGTCCAGTAAAATCAAAAGCGGCGATGCTAATGCTAAGCTAACGTCCATGCTTTCCATTACAACTGAAGGGACTGTCTCGCCTGCTAGCATGGCCACCACGTATGTCCATACATTTAATTTTGGTGGGAAAGTCGGCCCCAGGCGCATATTTTAGCCTGCTCTAGTCTACTGTAAATCTATTTATGAGATAAGAGCAGTGCAACCCGGAAACACGGGACCAGTATCTGTCTGTCGATGGCGCACGGCGCCATTTGCTGGTGCTGGGGCGAATTGCAGTGAATTCTGTCCAATTCCGCTGTATTATTTTAAAATGTTACTTTATGCACAGTAGTCCTCCATCTATATCACCTATCATGGTCTCATTAGCAGATTTTTTTTGTTTTTAAACATACGAAAAAAAAGTTGAAATATGTTCACGATGTGTTTAAAAAGTGGGTTTAAATAATGTGATTATGGCATGTGGGAGGAGTATTTTCATAGTGAAAGGAGAATTTCATTATATCTGCCTTCTGATGCATATATTCACTGTTAACTAACCAGAGTGAACCTTTTGAAGAAAACGTGAATATCCATGATTTTTTTTTTTTTTTTTTTTTTGCCAACACTAATTGACTGATTGATACCACACAAAAACAAACAAAAGCTTCTCGCCCCGGCCAAGACCGCAACCACAAAGTATTTTTGTTCCGATTGACCATACAAGATAGAGCCAGTTAATGCTGTTTCCTGCACACAGAGCCACTTCATTCCGGTCTTTGTGCCAAGCTAAGCTAACCAGCGGCTGGCATTAGGAAGAGAGCAAACATACAGTATACCAAACATGGACGTGGGAAGTGAGCAAGTACTTTGTTGCTTTCGATTTTTTCATGTATCTGCACTTGAGTATTTATCTTTTTGATACAAGTACAAAAACCTACAAGCAATGTGTATTTGTCCAATTGTTACCGTTAGCTAACCAAGCATTTTTTTGTTATTCAGTTCACAACATCATTAAAAAAATTTCACTTTTGTATTTAAGTACATTTCAGTTTTTACTTGTTACTTTACAGGGGGTTGAATCTGTACTTCTTTTAACAGTCTCTTTTTTTTTTTTTCTCTTTTCTGTTTTCATCACCCGAACTTCTACTTTCGTACAAACGTACGCCACCCCCGTATCCCAACATTGTGGTGCCGAACGGTCAAAAATTGCATCTAAACTCACTGAAACTTTTAAAAAGATCTTGTGCTGACCGACGCAGGATCCGAGGCCAACATGTAACCCGGCAAGGGAGTCTGTGGTAAAGAGTAATATGTGCTTATGAATGAAAATGACTGCTGAATGTGCACTAGCGGGCTAACAGCGTCGAACTAACCACCCCGTATGATGCGATGGTGCACATAAAGAAGTGGCTCGATAGAGATCTGCAGCGCTGTGGTGAGCATTGAACCAGTAACAACAGTAAGACAGGGAGACTATCCTAAAAGCCATTCGGCTCCACACACACGCGGGCCCAAATAAAAGCTAAAAACACACACTTCGCATCACATTAGACGCGGACATTTTGACAGCTGGGCAAAACACGTCCGCTCCGCCAGACGTGTGACAGGATGCATTCGAAATCCATGGGACCCCTGTACAACTGCTAACATGTATTATTTGGTTATCTATACTTATAAAGATTCTTAATAAGCAAATTGTACATTTTTACTGTCTGGATTTCCACTGCACTCAAATCTCAAATCATCTTTCCCCATTGAAATGAATAGACGTGCAATTAATCCATTCCAGCCGGCGGGAAAATACACCAACATGTGTTTTTTAACAGGTATTTTCATCCGAAATATTGCACTCGACAGTATTGTACTGTGTGCAAACGCGCTGTTATAACATTTGCTCTCCACAAAACCTGCAGACCCAGAAAATGTGAGCAAAATAACACAACTTCGCCTAATGTATTGTCCTTGTTGTCCTTCCTCTGTGGTGTAGCTTAGCATTTGGTAAACAAGCGAAATGGCGCATTAGCGCCACCAACTGCTATTGTGTCCACTGCGAGGAAGCCACTGTGAATTGGTGATGGCCCCATGTTGCGAAATCTATAAGATAAACATAACTTGGGGATGCACCTGACGGAGTGACAATTTGGTGGCAGAAAGTCGATCTAAATGTTACCTTAAACTAGTTGGTCTAACGCAATGTACTCTATTCATAAATATGTGAATAGCGGACAAGAAACCCTTGAACCATTGTATTATAATATTCAAGTCATCACACTGGGCGACGCAGCTATGTGGGGGGCGCACGAACGAGCGCGGTTGGGCTGCGCTCTCCAAGTGGCCACCCGATGGCGCAGATGTGCGCTGCCATGTCCAGACTCAGACGCAGGACTTGAGCACCGCCTTTGAAAGGGGATGAAAGGAGCCTCTTTGATCGGCCCGTGATTGAAGTCAGCTGTGACCACTCCCGCACCGGCGCAGCCCTCCTTGTCACAGATCCGCCAGCCTGCGCGCGTCTGCGAAATGACCGCCATCGAGTTTTGATTGGCCCACAGCCAAGGTACGTAGGACTAATTGGTTTATTATTGCTTGTTTTACGAAGGTACAGTATACACTTTGTAATGACATCATTCATTTTTTTTTCATACCGGCCTAGTGTGTCCGTACAAAGTCGCCGGGATGCTTTGAAGTCTTCTTTTGAGTGCCATCTGTGTGACATATGCCGCCGTGGTCTGCAACACACGTCCACTCGCACGAAGGCCGCGCGGCGCTGCGCTGCAACCGCCGTTTACGAGACCGTCGCGTGATGGTGCGGTCCGCGCGCCATTACTAAGATCACAGCCGCCCTCCTTCACCTCCCACCTTGCCCAGCCGCTCCTCCGGCCCGCACGTGTCGTCCTGGCAGCGCGCTGAGGCGAAGGCCCTTGGGCGGCACGCGTTGCCCGTGACGCTCATGAGTGTTTATAGAGAGGGAAGTGAACAAGGGCGAAGGAAAAGGTCATCTCGCACGGTGGGAATGTGGCAGGAAAGTAAACGTAGCCAACAACACCGCGTCTGATTCCAGGTCTCGCCATGGTTTTATGTGCCTTCTGTATAAACACTGAGCTATTGTCTACAATCTGATGTCGCTCTTTTCTGACAAGAATATTTAAAACAGACCCGGAGGAGGTAAAAGGACTCTCACTCTGGGTAGAAGTAGAAGAACGGGTACTTGTGTCAAAAAAAAAAGATTCTGGTTAAAGTAGAAGTACTGATTCAACTCTTAAGAAGTACATACTCGAAAGTGGACTTACTAGAAAGGACAACATTTGAATATGATTTATACAATACTGGAAATTATATACAATACCACATTATGCAGGGGCGTGCATAGGGCAGGGCATCCACTTTCAGAAAGGTCCCCCTACACCCACCCCTCCAATGGTGGCAAAAGTGCTCACAATTTGTACTTGAGTAATATTGATGGAAAAAGACTCTGGTAGTAGAAGTAGAAGTACTGATTTTACTTATGTAAAAGTACAGACTGAAATGTACTTAAACAGGAAGTCAACCCAAACGTATTTTTTTCAAGAATGTGTTCTATGCAAGCTTACTAGTCGAAACAAGGCAATCTGATAAATATTGCGTTTGCGGAATAAGAGTTAATCCACCGGTTTTTAGCCAACGAAGGGGGCGGCCATTTTGTCACTTCTGTCGACTGAAAATGACATCACAACTGCTCAGGGCTCCGGTCACGACCAATCACGGCTGACCTGTTTTCTGAAGCTGAGCCGTGATTGGTTACTACCCTAGCCCCCGAGCAACTGCGATATCATTTTCGGTCGACAGCAAGTGACAAAATGGCCGCCCCTTCCTTGAGATGGACAAAAACGGGTGGATTTTACCACTAAGAAGAAAAAAGACTAAAAAAAGAAATACTCAAGTGCAGTAGAGAAAGCCTCAAAAATGAGTATTTCGTTACTTCCTGTCTGTGATCAGTCCTGTATGCACGTGCTGACTGCTACAACCTTGCCCTCGCCTTGGCCCATGAGCGGTTTTCCCTGGTGTCTAAACCAAACCGTCTAACAGGAAACTGAGCACATGTCTAAAATCCATTACTTTTAACAGCCACTGCCAGCGCCGAGACACGTGGTTCTAAAACAGAGTTACTGCCTCCATATAACCTGAGCAAGAACCGGCAAATGAGTTGGGCATTGTGCACTTTTATGTGTGTTTTGGCTTCAGTATACTTCACTCCGACGTCAAGCCAACTCGATCCAAGTTGGCCGGGATGAAAATGCTGTAGATTAGAAATTTCCAAAAAGGTTGACGGGCTTTAGTGACTTGATGTTTTCTCTGCAGCTCTCGCCCGAATGGAATTGTTTGAAATGGAAGAAGTCCAAAAGATAAAGGCATGCCCTCTCAGTGGCGTGAAGGTACATTCTATGTTCATGTTCCGTGCTTAGCGTTTGGCTTGGACACGGTAGTGCTTCCACGTCCGTCGTTTTTGAAAAAAAAAAGAAAAGAAAAAAAGAAAAGAAAATGCCAGATATTAGCCCTGCTAGCTGCCAAGTCATGGGTGGAGAAACTTGATGTTATTGTGGTATTGCAGTGTTTATTAAATATCTACACACCCCGGTTCAAAACCCACAAAACCTCCCGAACACATGTGGGGAAAAATGTGTTGTGGTCCGTTGAAAGCCAAGGTTGAACTTTTTGGGCCGCTATTCCAAAAGGTATGTTTGCTGCAAGCGTCACCAAAAAAACACTATCGCCTGCCCACAGTGAAGCGATCATACGTCGGGACAGTTTTCCTCCATCTGGGCCTTAGTGATTGTAGTGAAAATGATGAAAAATTCAAAATGGCAGGCAATGTTAGCAGAAAGCAAACAAAATAAAAAAAGGCATGAAAAGAACATCTGAACTTTATTTTGGGGTTGACCACAGGCATTTTTAAATGGTGTCAGGTGTGTGTTGACTCATCCATTCAAAATGAGTTTGAATGTGATTGGTTAATTATGATTACAGCCACATCCCAATTATAAGAGGGTGTGTGCAATTATGCAACCACATTATTCCAGTTGTTTTTTTGTTACTTCTCCTCTTGAAAAGATGATTTGAGTTGTACAGGTTATAGGTGTCATTAATGACGGAAAAAGTATTTAGCTTCGAGGCATGTGAAGCCTGCATTTCAACAAGGCGTGTGTGGACTTTTTATTATATATACATACGTGAATTTTTTTAAAATTCAAATTTAAAAGGCACACATAAACACGTAAGTAACCTATTCGTCCCCTCTTTTTTCAACCACCCACCCAAAATCGTGCCGCAGAGTGTACTGTATAACACAGGTACAGAAATACATAAATGTTTGAAAGGTAAATTAATAGAGCAATAAAAAAAAAAAAACACACAATCGGAACCAAATTGGAAATTTACAGCAAAAAAAGGGGTGTGTGTGGGGTGTGTGTGTGGGGGGAGGGGGAGTACAGTTGTTATAAAAAGTCAACACAGGGGTGTGTAGACTTTTTATATCTACTGTAAACCGCTCAAAATAATCCAAAAATATTTACATTAGAATACTTTCACATTGGGGAGGTGTGCAGGAAATTATGTTCGTACTAACAATTCAAAAGTCACTTTTTAGTAATAATGCTATTGCTAGGCAAAAACCAAAAGTTTCCCCGACGGTGGTCGTCAAAATTCACCGAAATTTGAGACTTTACTATCAAACTCCCCAGAAAGGTCTATCAAGATATTGACTATAGGTGTTAAGATGGTAAAATACTCCTCGACAGTTTTGGAAGCCGAGCAACCGTTGCGCGCGATGATGTCATGTCACACATCCGACGTCCGCTTGGGGTCATATGATAGCGAGGATGGCGAGGGGGGGGCGGCCGCAACAGTCAAACAGACGTGGGCTTGTGCGTGGCATCTATGGCACATGTGTGCGCGCGCGGCCGTTGAAAGGCCCGAGTGTCTGGGGCGTGACCGACTTAATGACGCCACTTACTAGCCTGATTCATGCGCAGGTTTCTTGCGCCTTTTTTGAAAAACAACATGCGAGGAAATCCGAGCAAACAGAGAATCGGTTGTGTCGCCGAGATGGGAGGCCAACGCTTTTGGCGTTCACGTTTTGGCCCGCTTTGATCCAAAATAGAATTCCGCTATACAGAATCTACCCCCCCCCCCCCCCCTCGCCGAAAAAACTCCCCAAAAAACGGACCACTTTTAAGCCAACACAGCTGCGTTTGAACTGGGACTTAAAGCCAAAAATGGCAAACGTGGACCAGGAAAGAGAACCGCAGGGAAGAGGGTGATACAGGGGTTGGAGGGTGGAGAGCGCCTAAAAGTGGAGAGGGCAGTGCTGCATATAACTTTCCAGCAGTGTACTTTTATGCAAGTGTCTCAAAGGAAATGCTCTCTGCTGTTTCCATGAGGTCTGCTTGTTCTTCTAGGGCCGGAGCCAAAATGACTATTAATAAATCAAGAGAACATTACAGAATGTCGCCAGGAATGAAGAAAAATGACACGAGACTTTATCATTGAAGACAGGCATTTGGAACATATTGGTGACCCATCTTTTTTTTTTTTTTTTTTTCTTTCCACGTTCTTACTTGCTACACAAATAAACCAATATTTTACATTACATAATATGTATGTACAGTGTCGACTTGACTTACAAAATTGACGTTGCAAGCAGTGAACTCAAGTGACTTCACAACAAAGCAGCAGAATGTGACTAATTCTTCAAAAAAGAGGCTTTAAATTGTTTAGGTTTGCTGTCAAACTAAACATGCAACAAAGACAATTACATGATGTGTATTTAAAACAACCACAAAGCTTTGCCTTGTCAACTCTGTTTAGCTTCATGCTAACAAAAACGAATAGCGGCGCTGAGGCATTGCAACCCTTACGAGCAACACAAATGGAGGAGCAACACAAGTAGACAAAACAACAATAGTCAGGCATATAATCTTTATCCTCTGCAAAGAATGGCTAATATTGCTGATTGACCATCTCTATGAATATTAGCATGCTTGTATTATACATATTATACTACTCCTATATTGTAATGTCTCGAAATAATTCCCAAATTAAAAAAAAAAAAAAGGACACTGCACACTTCATTAACACACTGGCACATGTGCACACAATGTACATGTCAATTAATACTGTATAATTAAAGAAAATAAAAATAAAGAGATAAAAAAGGAAAATTGCTGGGTATATATATGCACACGTGTCATGTACCTTATGTATCGTATAATTTATCCCTTTATATGCGTTATTCTCGATAACTGCCACCTTGCACAATAGAAATACAGTGACTCAAAATGATTCTCAAAAAAACATTTAAGTCCACGGTGTACTGATTCCAGTACAAGCTCATTCATGCATAATTCATTGTCGAGGGCCCCACCGATTAATCGTCCGCCCGGTTTAATCGGTCAATATTAGCTCTTTTCAAATGGATTGTTTGTTTTTTTTACACATTGACGCATTACAACATGAGACAAAGACGATGATTTTTTAAAAAACTAATCAGCCGATAAATCGGTTATCAGAATTTTATCCCAAATATCGGAATCGGCAACAGCCTTGATAAAAAATCCCTACCAGTATCTTCCAACGAGCTTCTTTCGATCACGTGTTCCAATGCGATTGTTTGCCTGCAGCGTCCGTTTGTGCTTTGGCTGACTCTCGAGCGACATTGCTGTGCCGTCCTGTCACCATTCAGATCCTGTGTTCCGCAAACCGCGGCCCAGGCGTTTGATATTAAGTGTGGTGAGTCCAGCCACTTGATGCAGTACAATACATGGAAACTCAAGTCTCCTGAGTCCTGTCATGTGGCCTTTGAATCCCGCTGTTGACTTGTTATTGCAACAAAAACCTCAAGTCTGGCCAGCCCTGCTTCGCGGGTGATTGGAAGCAAAATTGTATTTCTCACTTTTTCGTACAATACATATTATGCTTTTTTTTTGGGGGGGGGGGGGGGGGGGCACTATTTCATACAGTTCCGAGAAGTAGCTTTCGTTACCGTGACAACCAGTGGCACAGCCTGAGCTTTACCACTAGCGAGGCCTCTCATCACTTTGCCGCCAAGTGTATGCGTAACAGGAATTGAAAACCCTCAACATAATTATTATTATTATTATCATAAATTTCACTGATTTATAATCAATTTGAAATATAATTGGTAGAAAGATGCATCAAGCTGTTTCATGCCAGTCCCAGCTTAAGATCAATGTGGGGAAAAAAAAGATAAACAGAAAACAATGGCAACAAAGACTTAGTGAGGGTTGTTTAGCTTAATGCTAACAAACAAAACACCATAAATGGGCTAACCAATAGCATCAGTTTTGTGATGTTATAACCTTTTAAACAACAGATATTGAACACTAACGGATGAGCAACACATGTAGACAAATAAAACAATACTGACAGGCATATAATCTTTATCCTCTGCGAAGAACGAATATTAATGGGTGACCCCCCCCGTCCCCCAAATGCCTGTTTTGTACTGCCCCCAAGTGGCTAGGGGCACACACACCAGAAGGAGCAACACAATGTCCACTGCATTGAAGCAAAAAAAAAAAAAAAGTGATACAAACTGTTTCATTCCTTATATTCTATTTAACTATATCGTTACATTAAGTACATTATTATGGCTTGCTATTTTTCTTATTTGAAAAAATAACAATAAATGGCTCTGATGAGCTAAAACAAAATTGCACCACAACTGCGCATGCATATGACTCTCCGTAACTTCCACTAACAACCCAGACTAAACTCAGCTCCTCCTTGGCATGAAACTATGGTTACTCCGTCAAGAAGTATCACTTCCTTAACACGAGTACTACTTTCCTATTTGGCCAGGGCTTTGGCGCCATCCTGTGGCTTTTGAGTGGTACAGAAAGAGCCCCAAACTATGCAAAGAATCCTCCAAGTAGCATCGGGTCTACAGGAAGAAAACACATATAGTTGAATTAAAATCCAACCGCGAATAGGAGGCGGGATCTCATACCCTACACTGTGTGTATGTGGCGTACTGTATACGGACTTATTTTCGCCGTCTTCCTGCGTTGATTTAGCGGCGGGATCCGAGTGGAAGCCCCACTAAATCCTTGTTAATCTGTCACAGTGGCGGGAGCCACGCTATCTGATGATCAGCTTTGTATTGGTGCGCTGCCCCCGCCGAGACACAAACATCCTGTTTGCAGAGGGAGTGGGCAACGGAGAGAGAGCAGTGGAAATAGCTCACTTAACCGAGCAGACTGGGAAGAGCGGCTGGAATGTCCCAGCAAATAGTCAGTGAAAGTCTCAAAAGGGGCTCGAAAAGTCACTCTCACACGGGTTTACGTTATCGGAATATTTAAGCGACCTTAGTATGCCAATAATACAGTCAAGCATACTGTAGCCGTCTGGGTATTGAAAATGATCCGAAATTACGCCACCACAGCAGTGTTTGTAATCCTCTGCCCCATCTGGGAAGTTTGGAACAAGTCATCAAATCGTTGAAATCTCACCACTAACGAGCGACTTCTTGACATGATGTATTGCAGAATTGATGGAAAATGTTGGATGATGGAGACCGCTGAGAAATTACTTGTACTGACTCATGTGAACTCATAAGCATAGTTGCATCGCCCCCTTGTGGAAGGGGGAGGAGCATGAGAGCCAGACTAAAAAAGATGCAAATACTAATACAAATGTATACTTGAAGAATACATTTGTAAACTTCTGAGAATAAAGATTGTTGTTGGTTTATAGATTAACATTTTTAAAAAGAAAAACATCGAACTAGAATAAAATTGTAGACGTAAATGACATTCATGTTTTAAATTCACTTTTTAAAATGGCTTTTTGCCTGGTTAAACTTGGACTTGTTAATTTCTCCTAAAAAAATAAACATTTGGTGTAAAAAAAGAAATAAATGAATCAATAAATAAATAAAATTAATTCTTGTATCATTGCTTTTTTTCTATTAAAAAAAAGTAAATCTTTTAGTCCAGACAAAAATGCGAGTTTAATCTTGTATTATTTTTATTTATTTTCTCAAATGTATATGTCAAACCTTTTTATCTTAAAAAAAAATGTACTTCTTGTAACATTGTGATTTTTTTTCTGGAGAACAATATGATTTTATTCTTGTAGTTTACTTTTTTTTCGGTGTGGCCTTCATATTGCATTAGTTTAGAGTTGGTAATAATTCAGAAGCAATTAAAAAAAGTGGAATGAAATGAATGAATATAATCAAAACAAGGACTATTGTGGTTAAACTGAAAAAAAAAAAGAATATATTATACACAGAGCATGCAGTTGTAATTGTATGAGGAGAAAAAAGGCGGAATATTCCTTGGTATTCCTTTAAATCTTGTAATACTACAAAAGAGTTAACTGGATACATTCGGACGTTAATCTCAAATTACATCTTTGTTCTTTTAGAAAAAAAAATTACTCTTTAAAAAAATGCGGCTTTGTTTTCATAATTCTATTTGGGAAAAAAATACCTCATTTTCATTTCATTTTCCTTGAAGTATTTTTTTTAATATTGTATATCGTTTTGTAATTTTCAGTCGTGTACAGTACATCAATTCAATAGCAAGACGATTCAGACAACCGATCAGAAACTGCAACCAGGTGAGATATGTGGCGGATCAAATTCTTTCCTTGTTCTTCTCTTCTCCCGTTATTTGTTGACCAAGTTGACCTTGCTTTCATCTGTGCTAACAATCTCATTCCAGACAATAGCAGTTGATTTGAATTCATCTCAAATCCATTGTGGTCTTGTGTATAATATATAATGTCATGATGTCACAAGTTGGTCTGTAGTAGTTGGTGTGACTCAGCTGCTGATGATCATGTGAAGTGGACGAATGTTGACCGGTCACAAAACACAAAAACAGGAAGTCAACAAAGAATGAGGAAATATTATCCACTACGCACATACATGCAGTATCTACTGTATATAACTTCCGAACAATTTTCCACTTCCCAAGTTATTGTTGGGAACATGCCATGTTTGAACATTCCATTTACTGTAAGTCGACTGTATTCCTCGATTGAATGTGATAGATACGAGTTGTCACACAAGAAAATATGACAGGGTATAGACAGCATATCGCTGCTGTTGCTCGTATTTCCAAAATGCTCACTTTTCAGGAGAGCCCAAAAATGGCGTGTTTGTTCAACCATTAACATTGCATGCTTTCGTGTGCGCTGCTTCACCTTTTCCTATAGGTCAATATTTCTTTGAACTTAAAACGGAAGTCAACCCAAACAAATTTTTTCAAGAATATTTTCTATGCTAGCCCTCTAGTTGAAACAAGGTATTGTGATAAATATTGCGTTTGTGGAATAAGAGTTAATCCACCCGTGTTTAGCCATCTCTGGGGGGGCGGCCATTTTGTCACTTCTGTCGACTGAAAATGACATCACAACTGGTAACGACCAATCACGGCTGACCTGTTTTCTGACTCTGAGCCGTGATTGGTCGTTGTGAGCAGTTGTGATGTCATTTTCAGTCGACAGAAGTGACAAAATGGCCGCCCCCAGAGATGGCTAAAAACGGGTGGATTAACTCTTATTCCACAAACGCAATATTAACCAGAATGCCGTGTTTCAACTAGTGGGCCTTGTGGGAACATATTCTTGAAAAAAATATGTTTGGGTTGATTTCCTTCTAAGCCTTTGGGGGTTGGTTGTTTATTTCAGTGATGTACCATTCCTATTTTTTTCAGACCAAGTTCTTATACTGACTGATACCAGCGGATACTATCTTGCAACTGTCAAGAACATGAGTTTTACTTTGTATCCAATTCATGGCTCCTACACCACCTTCCCATAAGTTATATGTTCTTTAACATCACGAAAATCAGTACAGGTGGTTTATCTCTGGCTTTCACCCGCATTCCAGAAACATGCACGTTGGACTCACAAAAGGCTTGAAACGGTTCCTTGCGTAAAGGTGAGTGTGAATGCTTGTTTGTCCATTATTGCCTAGTGTACGTCTGAAAGGGACAGAAGTAAATAAACCGTCCATTTAAATATTAAACGCATGAGGAACTGTTTTATTTACCACAGGTAAACTGTGTGAAGTGAGAAGTCAAGCCTTTTTTTTCTATTGGACAACAATCTGATTTGTTTTGCAAGTGGTGCAGTCTCCACCTACAGGCTATTTGAAATAATGTACTGTAGTGGTGTTTTTCCTCCAAGTGGAAGCAACAGCCACTCTTTAAACCCTTTAAGTTGTTTGTTTGGAAGACATTTTGGAATATTGATGCCCAAACTGGGCCTTTGTTCTTTCTGCGGTGACGTTGCTGAGGCTGCCGACATAACAGAGAGAGAACAGTGAAGACGATCGAGCGTTATTATGGCATGTGCTTTTTAATTGTTGTCACATGCTGCTTTACAATGCTTGCAGACGCCAACACACGAGTGCAATGCCACACTGCTGGATTTGATGTTGAGCAGATACCAAGGAAGTACAAGGGCCAGTATCACGGATTCCAGGGCTGATACATGTTTCGTAATGAATGGTAAAAAGGGTTCAATCTCAAGGAATTTTCATGACGTCAGTGTTGTTCTGAGAATTTTTTATTTTGTAGTTTTAGCAAATACTTTATTATTATAATAAAAGGTGTTTCAGAAACTATAGAATAGTAAAATAATGTCTAATCTGGATTTTATTCATAAAGTACAAAATGATTCCCCCAGAGCATTTTTTTTTTCTAGGTAGCAGACTGAAATTACAATCAAATAAAAATACTTTGCCCTACTTTTCTGGATGTTTTTTCTTTATTAAAACATGCACAGAATTATCATTTGATAATATATGAATACCTTTTTCCGGTAGCGTTTTGTGCTCTGTTTTGCGGATTTTTTTTTTTTCTTAAATAAACAAAGTGTACAAAATTAACACTCCACAACAAACGTGCAACTAAAATGTGTGTTCAACAGCATTCCTCTCATTCGGTGTATTTCTTTTATAAAGCAGGAAAAAAGATGAATCATAATAATTCACATTGAAAAATAATTTGTGAAAATACGTTAAAGCAAATGTTAAGACAATCGGCCTAATAAATTAATACATGTAACAGCGCATACAGGAGAGAACTTGAAACTAAATTATTCATCAGGTTACACTGGTTTCTATCAGTGTCGATATTGCCAATGTTGGCATTGGTATCGTTAATATTTGAATCGATTCACACACCACTAACAATATCCTTTTTAGAGACTTTAGTTTTTTGTTCTTTTATTTAAATAATAGAGATGAATCGAGTATTTCTTTTACACAAGTATCTGTTTGTCTTCTTATTTACCACTCGGTACTTACTCGACAAGTACAGAATGTGAGGACTTTTGGCACCTCTGGCAAACTGGCAAAATGAATGAAGAGAGCAGCTTCTGTCTTTATCTGCTTTGACCATATACTAGAATGCCTGCCCACTCCCTTCTACATACATAATCAGCACGCTATATCTATATATATCATTTTGGTTCAGCCAGACTCATTTCAAGGCTATGGGTCACTCAAACTAGAGGACAATTGAATTTAGGTACCAACATTTTTTGAAAAACTGACAAATTATTATTATTATTATTATTATTATTATTATTATTATTATTATTGAATGCTTTCAAGAAAAGCAGGTAAACAGCCTCCATTGAAGAAAGGCAAAAAAAAAAAAAAGATTAGAATTTCATCAAATAATCTGTTGTTCACAATAAAGCACTGTAAAAGATTTTGTATCGGCTGTAACGATGCCGTTTCAAAACCGGAAATCGCAATACTCGTAAGACACAAACGTATGTCGTCTTTGAACTCCAAGAGATCTGTCCTTCCAACACCAAAAGAGATTGCCTCCAATTATATGTGTGAGCACACGATGCTACAAAATTTAATATATTGTAATCTCAATTATTATTTTAGATTACTTAAAAAAATATATATATAAAAACCTAGACTGAAGATCATTTCTTCAGCAAGCCTCCTCTTACTACTGGTCATGTGACAACATTTTTCAGTGACAGTCACCTGACCGGAGTGAGTAAAACTGTGGCTACGGCTAATGCTAAAGCAGCTCGGTCTGGAGGGAAGGAAGAAACATGACAATTGTTACTATAAACCCTGACATTGCGAACCCTCCAATTCGGTCAGCACTATGGGAGAATTTCGACTACCTGGGTTAGTTTAGTCATGACATTCGTAAGCTGAGCCGTGATTGGTCGTTACCTGAGCCTTGAGCAATTGTGATGTCATTTTCAGTCGGATGAAGTGGATAAAAGATGAGAGTGAGTTTTGCTAATTCATCTTCCAAAGACACAATATTTACCACAATACTGTGTTTAGACTAGTGGGGGTTGCATAGACTATATCGTTGTAATGAACATTTTTGACTTAACTTCCTCTTTAACAAATGACAATTTTTTTCGGCGGAGGGGGTTGTCTACAAACTCCCCCTCTAGTAAACTGTGAATAAAAACACAGGCAACAGGCACAGTCTGCTCTGGCAAATGTATTTATTGTATTAAAACAATTCAAATCGGCGTTGTTGTATCGTTACAGCGCTACTTATTACACACACGTACGTTAGCAGAGCAGTGAATACAACAAAATGAATGAAGAAAAACACATATTAAGAAATGTAAATGTGTATGCCTTTGCGTTGTGTGTGCAAATGTTTGGCCACTTTAAACTAAGACCTCGGGATTTCATTATTTTGCTAATATTGTATTGATAATAACATTCTGGTAATGTTTTAATACGGCACAGTGCTTTAAAGATGTTTACTGTTGGGTTGGGGGGAAAAGAGTAAATGCTGGTTTTAAAATAATTTATAACAAGTCTAAGGCTCGCTTGAGATGTACATAATTACAAAATCGATGAGAGAAAAAGTGAAGTTATGTGGCCACAAGTACACAACTACTTGAGTGACTAACACACGTCGCGTTGCACAGTGCTACACAGCAGACCTACAACATCCGGGCTAGTCGGCTCACGCAGGAACGGAATGGCGGCGGAGGTAAGTAGACGAAAACGAGGCTCTAGTCGCCCAGACGACGGGCTAAACCAGGGCCAAATACGGCCGCTAGTCACGCACCACGGTACGGCGTATGTGTCGGCGGTGACACCGGCGAGCTAACGCGGAAGGGGTGGATGGGGGGGGGAAACGTAGCAACGCGGGGGTTAAACATCGGGGAAGTGGAGGTAGAGGGGGGAGGAATGGAGAAGCTCCCCGGCGTTTCGAGCATTTCGCTCGGCGTTAAAGAGCCATTCCTCTCCCTCCTCTTCCCTTAGAGCCGTCGAAAGGAACCGAACCGAAAACAAAAGAAGGAAGGCTAAAAACACGGCGGTGGCCCGAGCGGTGTGGTGAAGTTTTTACACGCGGAAAAAGTTGTCGGCGTTAGTCTTTGTCGTCCCTTTTTTTAGTGGGACATTTCGACTTTTTATTTCCTTCTCGCGCGATCCGCCGAGAAGGAAGAGGCGTTCAGCACCAAGTGGCAGGAAAGCGCCCCTGGTCACACAATCGCAAGTTCGCAACACAAGCAGCACAACTTTGTCACGACAACGGGCACTGTTTCACAAATAACACGAGCCAGTGGAGTGGGTCTTCTTCAACTGGTGTGCTACTGTGTAAAGATTACTTTGTTTCCTTTTCCCTTGTTGTTCTGGTGGCCTAAAACTTTGATGTCTGCTCCCAAGACATGCTAAAAGGAATCCCACCCCCAAACGAAACTACGTCCATGTCTAATGTTGCAAAATGAAACAAAAGATAAGGCATGGCGTTTTATCACCTTGTTTTAATGGCACAGATACTGTCTTATTATTTGCAGTCAAACACTAAATGTCCCCATACAACTGTTCGTAATTACCTCATATTAATTGATTAAACCCTAAATATACGAACCCCAGACTATGATCACCTAACACTTAGGCAACTATAGTTTCAAACTCATCTTACATCACCTGAAAAAAATTAAGCGGTATACGGTTATAAAACTTGCTAAAAGTGATGCTAATTCCGATCCTAACTTATGCAAGGAAGAAGTGGAAACTAGTGTAGGCTCTAAAATTTACTTGAGTACAAAAGTAAAAATGATTTTTTTACTGTTAATGTGCAGTATATTTTGATAACTTAACACAATGGTAAAACGTATCTTTTGTAGACGGTTTTGTCACACGCCACGTCACACACCACAATTTTGGAGGGCAACGCATTGTTTGGTTCCAGTGCTTATTGAGTGTTTAAATCCTGCTGATCTCAGCCGCCAACATGGCAGACAAACAAATGCTGATAACATGATGGAAAACTATTCACTTACATAGGATTTGTTCTGAGTCTTCTTTGAAAACAGTCACCTTATGTGGTATGTTGTTGTTTAAGAACAAGCTTGCGTTGGCTCAAATCTCCTGCCAACAAAAAAAAAAAATGTTCCCATAGCTTTGCAAATGTGAACAAAGTATGCAAAAGTAGCGAATGGTAACAAGTGTGTCTTGTGTAGTGTTTTTTCCAAATTGGCCGTCGAATTTTTGAACGCCAGAAGCTGGTGTTTTTTATGCTGTCACAGGATATAACACATTCAGCACAAGGGGTTAAATGACTTCTGATTTTTTTACATTCGACCATGATGTCATGTGTGTGTGTGTGTGAACATGAAAATCAAGTCCAAGTTGATTAATTGATGACATTGTTGGTATTTATTCAGCACGGCACAGTGGTCCCCAACCTCTTCTTGCACAACTTACCGGTTTAACATAAAGGCATATTTTGAACGACCAGCAGAGACACAAACATAAACAAATGACTAAAATACAACTAACTATTATGCTGACTAATTAGAGTAATTATTGGGAGCCTGCATGTTTCTCTTCAACTAGCTAGCTGCTCCTATCCTGCATTCCAGGATAGAGACAGCTGCCGGTACACTTTCAATTCCTTTTTTGAACAGAAGCAAACTAAACAAACACGTTATAAAAATGCATGCACAATACGATGGCCAGAAATGACTCCTTGACTGGCTAGTGGTTGGCTAGTTAACAGCCAGCCACTATCCTAACTTTGCTTTTACTTTTGTTTGCTGATACCGCCGGTCCGTGCTGTTCAAACCATACACACTCAAAGTCACAGAAAATACAGTGTAGAACATGAGGATGGCGACCCCAAGTGGACAAAAAAATCTCTTCGCCTAACATGCCTATTTTGGGTTTAATAATCCAAAATCAGTTTTTATCGGACTACACAATTAATCGATGGGATAAAAAGGAGAATTTTTTTTTTAATTAAGCAATCGAGTTTAAATTGGTTTCACCAAAATCCCCTTCTTGGACGGAAAAAACACAAAGTGCAAGCATTTTCCTTTTTTCTTTTTCTTTGTGTTATGCACAACAGTGACTTTTATGCAAATAATTTTGCTTTAGTGACACCTCAAACATCTGAACAGTCCTTTTCTTCTATAAAATAACAACGAAAGTCTACTTTTAATGGCAAGATGTATTTATTTAAGTACTCTTCAGTGGAACAATTTTACATTTGACATACTTTACGAACTATTGGCATGCTACTTAGTAGTACTAGCAGTAGTAGTAGTATTTATTAGTGTGTGTGCGTGCCTTGCGTGTGGGTACGTGTGGACATTTTTTCTTCACTTTCCCATCTTAATGATCACACCAGAGCTGACGAAGCTCAACTAATCGATGGGATAATCGGTGCGATAATATATTTAAAAATTATTCTATGTCTGCAGCTCTAGTCTAGTATGAGCACACCCTGACTGACAGAGACACATGTAATGCTGGCCTAAGACTTCTTTTCCCAGTATTGTGTGTGACCTCTGCTGTTCCCGTCCACAGGCGGGCCGAAGGCCTGTGGACCTGGCCGCCGAGGTTCCATCCCATTTGAGATCGTGAGATACGGCGATGAAGACTCTGGGCCGGAGAAAAAGTCTTTTTCGGAGTTGAAGGAGAAAACTCTCCTCTTCCCCAGAAGATGGCAGCCCAATCCCAGACTGTACGCTCAAGTCGACAAACGGATCGCATTCTGTATTTTTTTTTTTTTTCTCAAATATTCCCGATTATTGTCATACTCCGTAGGCCAGCGAGCTGCCTTTGGAGGAGCTGCTGGCTCTGTATGGCTACGCAGTGCCTGATCCAGCCAAGCAGAACCGTCACGTCTCCGCCGCTCTGCCAGACATGACTCTGGCCAAGGTGACAGCCCCCCATCAGGCCAACACGAACTAAAAAAAAAAAAAAAAAAAAAACTAAAAACACACGCACGCCGCTGTCGATATTGCAGCTCCAATCTTTTCTGCCTTTTCCAGAATCAGATCACAGAGGACATCTTTGCTGCAGCAGAGGATGTGGAGTCATCAGCGGATGATCTGACCCACTCAGTCACCTCCAGTACCTCAGATTTGCTCCAACACCTGCCCTGTAAGTCAAACAGCAGAGTGCCCTTTGCCTGATGTCGTGGCCGAGGACTGTAAAGCGGGGATACGCGCACATCAGGGGTTTTCCGGACTCAATTTGCACATCGGGGTTTTTTTCCGGGCTCAAATCGAGTCCAAGGCGGGTACCGCTCTGATGCCATGTCTCTCCGGCTTTAAAAACTTTTTTTTTTTTTTTTTTTGTCATTCCAACTGAAATCATTCCAATCGGAAGATCTCCGGTCTGTTTACATGTGGCGTGATCCACTCCAGTCTGCCGTTTACATGCGCCGCTATTACTATATACACTATTAATCAGAACAGCTGTTTTACAGCCGCGTGAGACGCGCGGATCGATGTAAACATCACAATTTATCAAGATGGAGTTCATTTGTCTATTTAGCACAGTAGTTGTGATTGTTGTAGGCTGGATGACTCAGTGGGTAGGGCCCTTGACTTTCGGACGCCGGGGACCGGGGATCAAAATCCAGGCAGCTTCCAATCGGGTGCCTCGGGCAGGACCCTTTACGCTATTCGCCGTGGGTTGATTGCGTCCGGAAGGGCGTCCGTCGTAAAAACTGTGCCAAAACGTATCAACCGTGTAACTCGCTGTGGCAAACCCTGACTGAAAGTGACTAAGCCGAAAGTCGAACAACAAGTCGTGATTATTTGAACACTTTTTTTAAAGCAACAACTTGATAAAAAGAGTTACAAGCAGTTTAAAGCGAGTTCTCCTGTCGCAGATGTGCTCTGGTAGGAAGTCGCCATTTTCAAGTGCGTGAACGACGAAGGCACTGCGCATTTTCGTCAAGACGGGACACATTCCATTCTAATCGGAATAAAGTTGTCGTTTAAACCTAGCAGTTTTTTCTCAAAATCTTTGCCTCTGTATTTACCATACACATAAGCATTTGCTATCATGAATATTGAACAGGTTTAAGCCCGCATCTCACCTGTTTACGAATGTAGAGAATGTTTGTTTTGCGCCAGGTTTCTTAAAGGGTTGCAAAAAGTTGCTAACAGTTTTAATTCATCGCGAGACAAAAAAAAAAAAAAATTGCCGCCAGGTAAAAACTGTTTGGGAACTTCTTTGCGATTTTTAAAGGATAAGTCAACCCAAACATATATCTTTTAAGATAAAGACTTTCTGATGTCCCCCCCCCCCCCCCCATCCCATCTCAGCTGGAAACAAAGACACATCCGTCTGCTCATCTGACGAGGATTCCGACGATATCTCCCTTCCTTCCAATGACGAACACAAGGTCAGTCACCAGAAGATTGATACTACACATTTTTGGCATCATTCAAGCGGCCTGACACAAATTTCTTTGCCATGCTTCACCAGGAGATCATGGTTGGTTCCATGTACCAGGCAGTAATCCCGCCCCTCAGTCCCTATACCTACCAGGAACAAAGTAGGAGGATCCTCTTGCATCCGCCATGCTCCCCACTTCTTTTTTTTTCGACATCTTTGGCATCTTGTGTCCAGTGTACAACAGTGACGACCAGTTGTTGTGGCGACCAGGTGCTCTTTCGCTACTGCAAGTGGAGCACTTTTTGTTGAATGCACAGAGGCCACGTGGCCACCAGGGGGCGGACTGCAAGCAAACGTGTGCCGACACTGTACGAGACAATGAGCAGGTACGTTTTAGTACACTTGATGTCCGCATCTATCTGTCCATGCATAATTGATAATGGAACACGCATAATGGAAACACTTGTTTGTATATTTGTATTAGGGCTGGGTTATAAACATTAGATGAACATTTTTAATTTGCTGACGCTGTGTCAAATTCATGCGACCACATAGGAGAAGTCTGGAGGTCTGTAAAAGCTGATTTTACAAATTTAACAGATTTTTTTCCCCCTCTTTACTTTAAGTGAAACATTTTAATGTTTTTAAAAAAAAAAAATTTTTTTAATCCTACTGGGATTTGCTTTATTTCTTCTGGGGCCGAGCAAGCGGTTTCGTCCAGTAAGTTATTTTTTTCAAAGAATTCATGTTAGTGGTGCTCCGACGGATAGGCCACCGATCGCAATCAGCATATGTCGATCAATGCCTTTCATCGCCAATCACAACAAAACGAGCATCCCCTCCTCTTTTCCTTAGTACTGCACCAAACCTGTAACTGAATCGTGATATTTGTGGTTTTTGCATTTTCTGCACTGTCAGTTTGAAGCAATGTCCTGTTTTTGCATAATAGATGTATGGAAAGATTTTTTTTTTTTTTACTCTGATTCATCAATGAATAAAAAAAAAAGTAATTGACTGATGAATCGATTATTTAAATAATTGTTAGCAGCCTTAAAATGAAAAAAAAAGTGCAGCTAATCCATGTGATATGTATCAGAATTGATATGGTCCGACCTCACTCACGGGTGATCAGTATCAGAATTTGCAACATAAAACCCCGATCGGAACACCCCAAACTAATATGCATCACCTTCCGCAGAAATAGTAGCACATACCTCGGGTCCAAAAATTCAAACAAATCTCTACGTACGCTGAGCATCTTGGTCAGGTTTTTAATTTTTTTTTTTTTTTTTTGGGCTATGTTACCAGGCACTGTATGAGCTGCTGAAATGCAACTTCGACGCGGAGGAGGCACTGCGACGACTACACTTTAATGTGAAAGTGTTCACTGGTAAGACTTGCGTTTGTATATATTTCATAAAGCTGTAACGCAAGTCAATGTTGAATTGAAGAAAAATAAAGGAAAAATAAATAGCGGTGAATGTTATGATACCGAATGCTTTGCCCAACGCTCAATTTTGCCGGTGCTCATCCCCTTTGTTTAGAAGAGCTGTGCGGCTGGAGTGAGGAGGAGTGTAGGAATTTTGAGCTTGGCTATAAAGTTTACGGGAAAAACTTCCACCTCATTCAGGCAAATAAGGTAAGTGCTTCAGAGGCAAGAGATATTTATTCCTGACTCGCAAGGCCATTGCCAGGTCCCGTTTTTTTAACGTTCAAAGTCCATTCACATCGATGTATACGCTCAACATTTTTCACTTACAATCACATGACTGTATTTAAGGTCAGACAGAGGAGAAAAACTCATTTGCATTTCGCCGTGTAGTACCAAACAACCGGGGGGGGGGGGAAAAAAAAAAAATCATTCTGTGTAATCGTAAAAAAGAGGCTTCCTTCTCTGAAGGTAAGGACCCGCTCTGTGGGGGAGTGTGTGGAGTACTACTACATGTGGAAAAAGTCAGAGAGGCACGACTATTTCACCCAACAAGCCACGAGGATCACTCGCAAGAAGTGCAGCTTGCAGTCGGGGAACGTGTGAGTTGTAAATTGTTGTACCTTCACCTTTTATGTGAACCGTGGAATTCAATTCTGGATGGGCCGCGACCAAGCATCCACACTGATGTGCTTGCCTTTGCTTTGCGTGCTACAGGGAAGAAGGAGACCAGGATGGCTATGCTGGCGAGATGGAGGGAAGCAATAATTCGGCCGCTTTACTGTCTCGCAGTACTTCCGCCGTGTCCGTAAAGCTGGCGCCTCGTTTACCTCGGCAGTCGAGCCTGGAACTGGACAAACAAGGTAAAACTCTGAAAGTTAAACAGGAGAATTTTGGAAGTTAGTTTGGAAGTAAGATGAAGTCATCAAAATGTAATCATGAATATTTCACTTACTTTGTGGGGCGCATATTCTAATGCAGTGGTTGTCAGTGTGTTACGCTGGCTCCCTCTAGTGGTATGCAAGAGAATCACCGAAATAAATTTTTAAATTGTGCGTAAAGTTACTGTATCTTTTGTTTTTAAATCCAGAACACTAAAATTAAGTTAGGTTGAACATAGTTCAGTTGTATTTAACTTTTAAGTACAATACGTTTGCATTCAATCTTTTAGAGCTGTTTCGTTTCAAACATTTATCCAGATACAAATTTCATTTAAATTATGTGAAGTATATTTTAAATTAAACATTATTTAAGTGCAATTAGATTTTTTTTTTTTTTTGTTACATTTATGTTTCTATATTGAAATACAGTATTAATTTTGAAACTGCATCCTGTTGCAGTGGCTTAGAATAGTCTTAAATATTAGAGATGGGTTTCCTTTCACATGCGACCATATTCGCTTCCAAGTGTTCTCGCTACCTGGAAATCGATACCGGTACTCACCGGTACCAATTTTCTGTACTTCTGCTCTGTTGTTTGTGTTAATAAATGATCAAACAATTTTGACAATAAAATAAAAACAAAAATCAATCTAACAATTATTTTTCAATATATCAAATTTGATGAAGTATTTTTTGAGGTGGTACTTGGTGTCAAAAGTTTGACAACCACTGTTCTAATGTATTAAGATGCACTTGTGTTTGCTCCGAGCAACATGGAAAGGTACGGGAAACTCTGGTCTATTTTTTTTTATCATTGAAAACAACAATCATATTGAAACAAACCACAGTATGCGGTTTCAGGAAGGGAAAAAAATGTCTGAAATGTCTCCACTCCCTTTGTACAGTATGTAAAGTGTTTACATACCATGTCAGATACATTGCATCACATTGCTATGCATCACACCAGTTTTGATGTTTTTTTTTTTTTTTTTTTTATATTCTGTTTTTTTTTTTACATCAAGCATTTGCCGTCGCCTTTCTGAATCATTTATGCATTTCTTTTCCCCATTCTTGTTTTGTGTCTGTGTGTACGTGCGCATGCATGCATGGCTCACCCCTTTTTGACACGGCGCCGCAGAGGAGGAAGGCCGCCCCCGGCGCAGACGGACCCCCCGCTTTCTCTTAAAGCCGTGACCTTGGTGCGGTCTGGCCTACAGAAAGCAGGCTGCAGCCTGCAGGTAAAGAAGGAAGGAGGCTTGTCGAACCTTGTCGCTACACTTAGGACAAGACGCCTGTTCATTCTGTACTGCCTCGTCTTTATTTTCGAGCAATGTGGCGTCAGCTGCTCCTCAATTGTACAGGTGCATCTCAATACATTTTAATATTGTGGAAAGTGAAGAATATATTGGATGTCAATTCAAAAGATGGAACTCGCATATTATATATATTCACTACCGAGAGTTAAGTATGTCATGATTTTATTTTTTTCATTCTATTTTTCTTGCCGATTTTTTTTTTTTTTTTTTTTTTAAATCAGGTAGTAGGTAGTCTGCCATTTTGGTTCATCCTCATTTTGTGCATTTTGTCCATTTAAAGACCAAGTGACAAGAGTTCAGTGAATCGGATTAAGAATATTAATAACTCATCGCATGTGGCCCAAAGACCGAAGATACATCAAATAAATGAACACATCTGAACCTTCAAATGAAAAAAAAAAAAATTATATTTACATAAAGTAATTAATGCGCATTGACAGTTTTGACTCATTTCTTTCCTCTAAAAGCGATGAAAAACTGTAATGACTGCGCAAGATTTTTTTTTTTTTAATTCGACTTGAATGGGACAAGGAAAAAAATTGTCTATCTGGATAAAGGTACAAATACATAAATATACAGTACAAAAAAAAAAAATTCTAACATTTAAATCACTATGACGTCAATGTAACTTGTCTGCCTCCCAGAGTTATAATGGCACCTTTTGTCTTTTCATAACCCTCCATAAACCAGGATGTAGATTACTAGCTAGCTAATAAATACTGGAACAAACAAACACAGCGCTGTAGACGTTTTTTTCTGTTTTAAAGAGGTCAACCTCAAAATCTTCTTTACAATATTATGTTCTATTAAGCCCCACTAGTCTAAACACAATATTCTGATTAATAGTGTGTTTGTGGAATATGAATTCAGCAGCAAAATCCACCCGTTTTTATCCATCCCAAAGGGGGCGTCCATTTTGTCAATGGCTTTCGACCGAAAATGACATCACAGTTGCTCAGATAACAACCAATCGGGGCTCAAAATGGCCACCCCCTGTGATGGATAAAAATGGGTTGCTCTTGCTGCTTAATTCATATTCCACAAACACACTATTAATCAGAAGGCTGCGTTTAGACTAGCGGGGGCGCATAGAACATATTATCGTAGAGATAATTTTGGGGTTGACTTCCTCTTTGACAGTTTGGCGGATGTACACGCTCTATTGAATGACATTCGAGTTATATAAAGTACAAAGGGAACTCCATCATAGAATGAGGATGCTTGTACGCCTCGGGGTGATGAACTCTGATCTGGCTTCATGTCAAGTATGCAAATAGTGCGACATTGTAGCATCGTGACACAATGTAACCACTGAATTGAACAAAGAGATGTATGGACGATTGCCTGTGCCTTTCAGACAGACGTTTGACTTTATTTACTTTGCTTTTAAACCAATTTAACTTTTTACCAGAATTACTGTTTGGAGTTATGTTGTGTTAGAAATGCAGGATAAATGAGTAATTCTATTTTTTTTTCTAACAACCTCTAGGTACTATCCAAGTTACTAGTAAATGTTTAAACAATACCCAAACCCCCCCATTTGGGATCTTTTTTTTTTTTGGGTGGGGGGGTGGAGTCTTCTCCATGCTCCTTGTGCGTGTTTTCATCCCATTTGCATTTGTGGGGTTTGTTCAATAAATCTCCTTTTTCCACTTCACTCACATTTTGGTATCTCTCCTCCTATGACTTTGTCTAGATGGAGAACTGCAGACGCACGGCAATGGCTGTCCTCAGAACCCGTTTGCCCGCCCCTGCCCTCTGCCCGCCTCGTCGGATCAGGGGGATCGCTCTTCGGGCTGCGGCGCAGGTTTGGACCAGCTCCAAGGCCATCGGCGCCCACCGGGCTTCTTCCAGTTCCACATGCGCGACAGTCCCCTGATCCCCGACGTCTGCGGCGCAGCAGGTGATGTGACTGACTCCCCCGTGGCCTGCGGGTGGGACTTCACCTGCTGCGTGCCTCCTCTTCCCCACCTCATCACCTCCTGCCCCGCTTCTCTACATTTAACTCCCTCCACTCCCTTCAATGAAAGCACTTGGGAAAATCCTATTTGAATAGAGATGCGTTCTTCGACTGATAAAAGCAAGCAGAACAAATGGGGGGGAAAAAAAAAAAAAAAGTCCACTTCCAGAATACTCTCACGGAGGAGGCTCTGAAACCGTACGAGCGACACGCGCTCAGCACTGCTTGTTGCTGCTCTAAATCCATTCACACAAAGATCACTTTATTCCGACACAAACGTCCTCTCTCCTCTCTGTCATCCACTCTCTGTTTGTCTCCATTCTGTGTTTGCTTGTGCTTTTCTCCTCTGTCCTTATGTAGACAACAGATTTCATTTCTAGATTATTTTGAGATTGTCATGAGATCATCGTCCACACCGGGGTGTTTTTTCTGGGTTTTTTTTTTCTATTCGCACCACTGACTCATACAATAGTGCCGGCCGCTTGCAACATTCCCACCGAGTATGTTGAGCAAGTGTTGGGGAAAGTCACAAAGAAGCATTCAGAGTGCCACAAAGTTAGTGGGTGAAATCAGAAAGGTTTTTTTTTTCTTTCTAACTCAAACAGTCATTCATTGTTTTTTCATCAATTTATGGGCACATTTAATTGTGGGTTGGACAATTATAAACTGGATTAGCACAGTATATAACTTGGGTTATAAACCGTTCTAGCCCTTCAGAAAATAACCTGAGGTATCAACTGCACAGATCCAGATCATACCCTGAACTCTCCCAGACTATAATCAGGGTTAAATTAGATTAACCCAGGTTATAGGTATATGTTGTGAATTTGACTGGCCCAGTTTATGACCTGGGTTAAAATATATGATCTCAGAGTAGAACTCAGGGTATAACGGTTACTGGCCCAGACTGTATCCAGGACATAAAATGGATGAACTCAGAATATAATCTGCAGTATCAAATGGGTTGACATGAATTATAGCCTTTTAAAAAAAAAAAAATATATATATATATATATATATATATATATATATATATATATATATATATATATATATATATATATATATATATATATATATATATATATATATATAATTTTCCCAGTTTTAAACAAGACTATCATAGAACATTCCCCCAGGGATTAAGATAGTTCAGAATAAAACCCAAGGTGTAAACTGGACAAACCGAGATTATGCCCAGGGGTAAAATTGACTGTCTAAGTAAATGCCCTGAGTTAAACTGGATTGTCTCGGAATATAATCCAGGGTATGAACATAACTATCCCAGACTCTACTCAGGATTAAAATGGACTATTCTGGAATTTACCCTGGGTATAATCTGGACCAGTTCAGAATATAAACAAGGAAGGATACAGATACTACCCTGCATTTCCCCCCGACAATCCTTACGGTTAAACTAGCCTCAATCAGATTATAGTGACATTACAAATTTGACTGGCATCATCGATGATAGATTGAGGACTTTTCATTGCGATTATCACAAGTTTTGGATTTTTTTTCCCTTCACTTTTGGTCATTTGATGATTTAGTATTTTGCTTTGCAGAACAATTGATATTGATTTTAGTGATTGTTCCCGTTTTATCTGACCCTCGCTTTCATATTGTAATTCCATTCTGGATCTAAAGAAGCAAAGAAACGTTTCAAGGAGTGGACGAACTTTGTTGGTTGTTAGCATGACCAGCTGTCATCGCCTATTTCTTCTTCTATTTATTTGTTTTTCTTTGCCAAGTGTGCATATTTGAGCTCTTTCTGTGACAGCAGCGAAGCGAGCCAGGTGGATATTTGTGTTTACACAATGGAGGTGACAGACAAGGCCTGATGTGAGCAGGACTATTTCTTTTACTTTCACCTGTTCTTTTGCAATGTATGTATTGTACGGCTCGGGACGTTTGTTAATAATTATTATATTTTGTTAAAAAAAAATAACAATAATAATAAATGGTTGAATTACACAATTGTGGAATATCATCTGTTTTATTGCAAATTTTTGCCAAGAGCAACTCCACGTGTTTGGGCAAGCGGCGCAGAAGACAGTTAAGCATTAGCAGCTCAATGTGTCAATCAAATGGTTTATTCAGAGGAACTTTGAGAGTGGAGCAAGGCGGTGTGCGTGTGAGTCAGGCAAGCGGTGAGGGAGATGGGTCGCAAATAATTGCTCGGAGCTTCTATGAGCCTAATTGGTTTCAACATAGTTATCTCAAAATGAATCCGTCTCCTCTTTGTGGAGCTTGTTGTACTGCGAAATCCCAGAAGGGGGCAGAGAAATACATTTGAAAGGCTTCCGCCACTGAAATTCCTTCAACCTGACACGACTGAATGTTATGTTTTGCTTGCCCAATATAATCATTGATGTAATTTGCTATACTCTCCACCTCTGCCTTTTTTTTGCCTTAAATAAACTAATAAACAATAAATACACACCAAAGTGTGAGTTGAGTACAATGAAAAATTGAATTCAATTAATTCCTCACTTGAATCGGGCACGTCTCCCTTTTGCTGCGGTGACGTATATACTGACGTCACCTAATGTTTTTTTTTCGTGTCAAATTTATTTTTAAAATCACAATTTAAAAAAAAAATATATATATATATATATATATATATATCCGCATGTCCCGTTTTGTGACTATCCCTTTCTTATTTGTAATTAGTTATATATTTTTTACATAAATATTAGCAGCCTTCTCCTTCAGTCTCGTCCTCCCCAAGGAAAACAGGAAATGAAAATGGGAGGGAAAAGGGAGAATTAATAATGGGGGAGTAAAGGAGGAGGCGCCCAGTGTCGCCGTGTGCTTCTTCGGTGTTGTGCGGTGCCGTCCCACAGCGGCGTGGACTCGAAAGACGTTTGGATGCTCCGTGTGAACTCTCTCAAAATATTCCAGAACGCAAATAGGACTCCTTTCTATGCTTTCCACTTCATATTTGTACGACTTTTTGACACAAACACGCGGTAGTGTTTGTGTACGTGCGTGCACGCGCACAGGTAAACGCGAGACTACCCCGGAAGAACCCGTAGTGCAGGTTGCGTTTTTTGTTGTTATGTAGCAAAGCCGAGCATAATGGAGGTGTTCACGGGTCCCTTTTGAGCTTGTTTCTAAATCTCAATGCGCCAAAAGTGAAGTTGAAGCGACGGCGAAGCAACATGAAGGGTGTGAAGAAGAAGCTGTACGTGCTCATGGACGTACTGTGCGTGCTTGTCGGTGAGTCTGCCTCAAACTCTTTTGACATTTAGGACGAGGTTTTGTTGTGACAGTTAGGCTACTGTGAAATGTGTTTAATTCTCACGCGCGCGCACACACGACACGCGGTGGTCTGGATTTGACTCTGCTGCTTGGCCATTCTTCTGTATGTGACCCACTTTTCCCGAACGATTCCCTATTCTCCTCAGTGGAGTGGACAGAGGAGGAAGTTGGAATGTTTGTTTATGGAAATGTGATATTCCATTTTTCTTTGCCAAGAATCCAACCAGGAATGTTCCACTTCCAGCATAAGCACTGCACGACTCTCCCAAAATATCCATTTTTGTATTGTGTGTATAATTAGGTATGCAACTGACACGTTTCTGCTTCCTAACAAATCCCTGGGCATCCGTGAGACATGTTTTGTGGGTCCACTAAATAATTTGTAATAAAAATGCGTAACACATTCTAGACAGATTACTCCTACCTCACTTTGGGCAAATTAAACGCTCTGATATGATTGTGATGCAAAATGTGATTTTAACGTACCTACCGTAATGCAGCCCTTCTTGCTCTCTCGCACTCTTTTCTCAGTTGCACAGCTGAGGCAATGCAAACTGCAAAATATTTGTTGCTGGGAAGCACATACCTCAGGTCAAAAGTTGGCGAAATCAGTTTGCAACATATACGGGCGCCATATCTTTGCCAATGTTCAGTACGTTTGACTGTGATTGTCTTCCATCAGGTTCTTGCCAAAACACTGTTTTGTTGTCTGTTTATTAATTTAACCTGCTTTTTTTTTGCTAAGTCGTCAACACGTGTGCTTTTGTAAACTAGCTGGAACGCTATAAATACATACCGTCACTGTCGAGCGAAAAACGTTTATCTCCAATTTTTTCCACCAACCGATACAATTGGCCAGTTTGCACGTGGGTCTGTTATTTATTTATTTTTATTTTCTTACAAATTGACCAGTCTGAAAATTGATTGACTGGTGATCAGTCCAAGGGTGTACGTACACCACCTCCAGCAGACGCGCCACCCGATTGTGGACAAGCGCTTTGAAAGACGGACGGTTGGTAAAAGAATGTAGTGGTTTTAGTTTGGCTCTCACGATGGCTGTGTGTCACATAAATATCCGGCATCTGACGCTCGGCTGGTCTGTTGCTGCATCCGGTCATCTAGGTCTCAGCTGCATCCCACCACGCATGACACCCACCACCGCCCGTCCCCCGCCATATAATCTTAAGTGAAGTTGACGAGGCCGCGCAATAATGGCTTGACGGAGCGTATAATTATACTGACCGTCGGCTCTTATGGGCACAAAATACTTTTCCGGTTTGGTTAGTAGTTTTGTTTGCATGTGTTCTTTCACTCTAACATATTCCCGTTGTACTTTGTTAGTCATTCTCTTGCAATGTATTTTTTGGAGCTGTAAAAGTTCCGTTTTGCTGCATTTTGCTTTATGAAGGGAATTATAGAGTGGGGGAAAAAGCCGCACTTCCAATCGGGGAGTGATTCCTTTGTGTCATTCATCGCAGGACCTGCCCTTGTCAAACAGCCTCGCCACTGAATGGATATGAATTCAGTGTCATATGTAGCTTTTTCTTTTCTGAATACATTGTTGCCACCTGTTTATTATTTTCCTCTTGCCATTTATCCAATAATCCCCTGTATATTTGCAATTCAGGATTTATGAAGTCGCCTATTTTTTTTTTTTGTATTGTAGCTATCTCCATTTGCATTTTTTTTCTCTCATTTGGAAACACCCTAAAAGCCAGGATTGAAAAGGGAATCAACCCAAGCGTATTTTTTTTCCAAGAATATGTTCTATGCAAGCTCACTAGTTGAAACAAGGCATTCTGATAAATATCGCGTTTGTGGAATAAGAGTAAATCCACTCGTTTTTAGCCATCTCTGGGGGCGGCCATTTTGTCACTTCTGTCGACTGAAAATCACAACTACTTAAGGCTCAGGTAGCGACCAATCACGGCTGACCTGTTTTCTGAAGCTGAGCCGTGATTGGTCGCCGAGCAGTTGTGATGTCATTTTCAGTTGACAGAAGTGACAAAATGGCCGCCCCCTGAGATGGCTAAAAAGGGGTGGATTTTGCTGCTTAACTCACATTCCTCAAACGCAATACTAATCAGAATGCCGTGTTTCAACCAGTGGGCCTGCTGGGAACATATACTTGAAAAAAATATGTTTGGGTTGATTTCCGCTTTCAGCAGGGAAATAGTACAACACGTATGTCCAATTTAGTCATTTAAAAAAAAAAACCTGGGTTGTTGGAAGTTACGGAGAGTTTTTTTAGCGCAAACAATCCTTAAGCCATTTCTTTTTCAGGATAGATAAACTGCGGGCACCCCTGCTGTAAAGTGTACACGGATCGAGTGAGTGAGTGAGTGGGTGTTAGTTGCAAAAAGTTTTCCTCTCCCAGGGCATGGTTGCCACTTAGTAGGCACAGTAGTAGGTGTATCTTTGTTCACCAAGGAGGCACATTGTGTACACACCCACATTCCAAATGATTACACATGCTCTCGCACATCTTTTGTTGTGAGCGCTGAAATACAATCACTATACAGTACATAATGTATCGTCTACAAGCACTGCCGGTGTTATAATTACTTTTACGGATTGTCTATTTTTCTCTATTGTTTGTTTTTTCTCCCCAAAGCCGCTCGTCAATGAAATGCCTCGTATTAGTTGCATTCGATTGATGCTGAGTTTTCCCGAGAGGCCGGCCTGTCGGGAAGATAGCTTTTCCAGCGTTCTCAGGGAGTCGTCTTGGTGGGAACAGTTTTTTTTTTTTTTTTTTTTTTTCCTCAGGAGAGCAGCGTCATGGAAACCGGACACGTGTTTGTTCCTATGGGGCCCCAAGGTCGGCCTTTTTACGCTTCCAAAATGCGCACTCGCGTTCCGGTAGGAAGTATTGAAAGCTTTGAATGGGTTTGGCGCGCGATAATCTTGCACGCAGAGATTATGTCGTGGAGGACAAGCTAGGCTAGGGCAAGTTGCTGGCGTCCACCTTAAAAGTCAGGAAATGAAGCAGGAAAGCTTGAGCAAATTTTCAGCCCTGATGAAAAGACAAGCAAAGGTTTGATTAAGTGACGTAGTTATGTCGTCGTAGCGATTGCATAATCACGCCGAGGAAAGGCAGCTGTTGACTCTGGAGTGTTTTTTTGTTGTGGTTTTAACACGGCGTCGGTTTGATACCAGCATGATACCGTGAGTCATAAGCAGAGATGGACTGATGTTGTTTTTCTCAAGGCCAATACCGATGACGACTGTAGTAGTCGAGGAGGCCGACAACCGATATTTGAAGCCGATATTCATATTGTGCCCGTGACATGACGAGCATGGCTGGGCGAAGATCCACAGCCACATTCAAGCAGCAATGCTGTCTTATCGGTGGTTCACAAATTCACCCGTTTGCATGTCTGTACGTGGTAGGGATGTAACGATTCACTCAAGCCCCGATTCGATTTTCAATTTTCGGTTACTGATTTTCGATTCGATTTTTTTTTTTTTTTTTTTTGCTCGTCTCTGTGCGCTAGTGTGGTGCTGCAGCCAACCACAAATGCAATATGCAATGATGTTTGGTGATGATTAATCGAATAGTCAAATCGATTAATCGATTAATCGTAATCCACTTTCGATTCATCTTTACATCCCTAGTATGTGCTATATTTACAATTTCAACAATTAATAAAGGCATGTGAGACTTTGATGTGCCACATATTTGCACTTGGTCTCATCGCGTTTATTGTGTGTTACGGAGGTTCCATTAATTTGTAGAAAGTTCTATGATGCAAAATTGTGAAACGTGACAGCCTGGCACCTTTTTATTTGCTTTTGATCACCGCTGAGGAATAATAAGACTCTGATTATGACAGCGTTGAGAGTTCCCGACAACCGCGCACTCGTCGCATGCTCCCAGCTCCACGAGCGAGGCCACACAGTGCGGCTATATTGCCGACCTTTGAAGTCACATTCATTCCGGCTGACTTGAACTCCCTCTGTGGACTTTGATGGTTTTGGTTTTAAACCTGTGTGGCCCGCTTCTTTCATTCCATCCTTCCACCCCCGGAAGGTTTTTACAAGCAAACCCAGACGGCTCATTGACTGGCAGCCGTCGGACGACCTCTCCGCCACCCGCCGCCTCCGCCCGCAGCTAAGCATGCGTGAATGATGGCCCAGGCGAAGCAGCTGGGATTAAAAATAAAAGAATGGGCAGCAGCAGGATTTGGTGTGACTGTAGAAGTTGGGCGTTCCTCCACTGAATTGGAATTCCAGAGGCCAGCAGTTAAGGCCCAGCACATACTTTCCCCCTGAGTCAAGACGACTGGGCCTGAGACTGTCAGGGAAGAGGGGGCGCAGAGTTGTTTTGTTGTCGCCTTGAAAATGTTTGCTCATGCTTTGCTTGCGTGCATGCATGCATGCACGCTGGAATCGGCAAACTGAAAGAAGGCCAAATTGTGGACGGGTGTGAGGGTTGAGTAACAGACGTCAAACGATACCCTTTTGTGACTTAAATTTGGTAATGTATTTTTTTCTTTTTTTCTTTTTTTCAGAATTTGCAATCTAGCGGAATGCAATTTTCAAATCGCAAAGCTGCAATTTGGAGGAAAAGAACAACAACCTCTGCCTCATTTCTGTCGGGCAGTAGGCTTTTTTTTTTTTTTTTTAATGTATGTATATTTGTTGTTGGAATCTTTTCTGACTTTAGCGATTCATGTTTATACCACACTAGAATTTTGTGAAGGTGTTGTAATGAATGCTAAAGACGGCAATTGAAAGTGCTTTAACAAGTTAATAACTCAAATGGAAATAGATAAACTGTCTTTCATATTTATTTGTGGTTCATTTGCCTTTTAAATTAAGGGTGAGGCTTGGTACGTCGGCTACCTACTATACATTTATGTGTAATAAATGTGATATTGTTTGTTGGAATACAGATTAAGTTATTGCTTGTTTGCTTTTTAAACAGCAATCGCAATATTGAGGGGCGGGGGTGGATCGCAATTTGATTATTATTATTATATTAACGATCGGCCGTAGGCAGTAATATGCTGTGATATGCTTTTGTCAAAATACACCAAACATCAAGAATTACAGCACAATGTGAGAAGCCTTTTGGATGAAAAACAATTTCTCCCTCAAATGATCCCTCTATTTTGCTGATCAGCAAAACTGCATTTTGTACTATACTAAACAACGCAATGCTTATTTCAAGTCATGCAAGTCAGCAAATGCAAATGCTCCACCATTGCGTAGACAACTTCGCCAATCAATCTGTGCCAATTCTCAGAACGATCAACTGATTCTCCTAATTCCTCTTCTGTAAAAAGCAATTAACAAAATACTTGTTTAGGCAGGTATTCCAGTAGGACTTGATTGCTTTTTTTTTTTTTTCTCTCTCCTTATATGAAGCATATAAAGCACTTTGTGAGCACTCTATATGAGAAGTGCTATATAAACAGCACTTAATTTATTCATCTGCAGTCAGCAAATCTCAAAAGTAACTCTGGATGTTTGCCCAGCGTATCTTCCAGTCATAGGTGGAGAAACTCAGTGTTGGAGCGGTTCTTATGTAAATTAGCCCCGCTATTGTTTTATCAGTGGGTTGGAAATTCACTCCACATTTTCAGAAATAAGCAGATGCCTAAAGAGTTAACGTGTTTGATTCCGCACTTTGATGTGTGGGCAGGCGCTTGAGACCCAAATATTTGTGTACAGAAGTAATATTGATGTACCCTCAAAAAGCCTTCCGGTGACGTAACTGCATGTGGTCTGAAACCACAACAGATCATTTTACAGACACATATTCGGTTTAGCGTGTTAGCAGCTAGCGCCCGCAAAGTTATCAACACGGTTGTGCCGCTTTATTTGCTTATCAGTCGCAACCTCCTCGTTGAATAGACGTCTCGTTGTCCGTTGTGTCGCTTTATGGTATGCCTGGAATGTTTACCAAGCACGAACATTGGTTCGAACTGATTCTGACCACAGAAAGGCAACTACAGGTGTGAAAGCAACACACACACACACACACACAATTCAAAACAGTTTCCAGATGTCTTTGATAAAAGTTCTCTAACATTCTTCGGTCACAATACACAGAGGATAAAAATATTAAGGCACACTTCATGTGCACTTGTTAGCCTATGTACAATCTAGCTATAAGCTAGGTCATGCTAGGCAGGATACTATGATCACAAAACACTTACAGTAAATATAATTTCCACCTCATTTTACAATTTACCCTTCAAAGTAAATGATTTTCTGTCTTTAGTCGGACACTTACTGTAGCTCGCGCTGAGTCGCTAGCTGTTAGCATTTGATCAGCAGTTAACTTTAGCCGCCGCTAATACCAATCTGGACCTTTCCTCGCATCGTCACGTTTATCACTCTTCTTTCTCCAGTGTCATTCACAATCCTTTCAAAAGGTTTTCTAGCCTTCGTGTGAACTTTGACCCGTACAACTCAATTTGGGGGGATTAAAAAAAAACATTTTGAAAGGGGTAGTTAAAATAACTGAAGTAATGTGGTTGTCAATACATGAATGGTCACGTGGCTGTGTTCAGAAGTGGCTAATTCAAATTCATGTTGACACCTGCCACCATTTAAAGTCTCTCTGCTTAGCCCCAAATAAAGTTCAGATATTCTAGTAGGCTTTTCTTGACGTTTATTTATTTATTTATTTTTTTGCCATTACCATGGCACCTTTGAAGTTTGACTTTTGGGCAGCATCTTCAGGCGTTCCAGAAAGAGCATAAAAAATACCCAGGTCTTTTATTTATTTATTTTTTCAAATTAGTTGAGTGCTGTATTTAAACAAATATGATGAGCAACAAATCTAGCAATGTTTTCTGGTCATAGTGTGCGAATGAATGGCGTGTGCGCAAAGCCACTCCTGGCTGATTTAATCCAAGTCATAAATTAAAGTCGCAGAAAAGCCATTGGAGGATGTTTGACACATTACTCTGCACACGTGAGTTTTGTTATTTTGAAAAAGTGATTGGAGGGACGTGCGCTTTTTTTTCGTGCCTGCGTGAGTCTTTTTGACAACGTCAGCAAGGCTTTGCCAAGCCACCAACCAGAACTTTGTTATGGTCCTGGCAAATCCCCGCATAGGACCTTCTCACTGCCGAGAGTCAGCTTTCGGGAATATGAGAGTTGGCGCAGAGAGCGTTCTCACACACGTGACCTTGAAGTAACACCTCTCTCTCGACGCGCCTTGAAAATATGCATAAGAATGGACCCAATCAAAACAAGAGCTGCATGTGTGAAAACAGGAGGAGGACGGACGTCCTCGCTGCGCTCGCGCAGGTGCAGCAGGTCGGGCGAGTAGGTGCGAGGCGCTTTGACGGGCCGTCCAGATGGAGACGGGAATCAACAACCCAGGCTGCGACGTGCCACCGCGGTCCCCGAGGTCCGGTGTAATTGCACATGTGCATTCTAAATGGAGCTGCATCTATATTTACATGAGAGCGAGAAGTGTGTGGGAGGATGCTGCAGCCAAGACAATAACAGGCAGGCGGATGGCCGGCCGGTCAAGAATGACCGGGATAAAAACAGAGTGGAGGATGGCAATGAGAGGGACGAGTCATTTTCTTTCCGAACTGACTTGTCACAGCCGCCAGAGGTTGCATTACGTTTGGATGCTTGTGTATTTATAGTACTGAAAATGCAACTTTGTTCAAGTAAAAAAAAAAAAAATTACATAAAAAAAGAAAATCTAAATTAAAAAGTGACTTTAGGCTCGTAGTATAAAGTCTTATTCAAACCTCCAAAATCCAACTTAACTCACATGATTTTTTTTAAAAAACTTTTTTAAAAAGTGACTTTATTCTTGTAAGAAAAAATGCCCGCCCCTCCCGAATAATTACATCTTTATTCTCGGAACACTTTAATTTAATTCTTGTGATATTAAAATTATATTCTTGGAGAAAAAAATATATATAAAAAAGTAATTAAGTTTTGTAACATTGTTATTCTTGTGAATTATAATTTTAATCATTAACTTTCTTACTAATTACTTTATTTCTTGTAATATTCCAACTTTAATCTAGGAATGACTTCCTCAATGTTTTTAACGTGACTTTTCCTCAGCAATAAAATAACTTGTATTTCTTGTAATATTCCAACTTTATTCTATTCATGACTGGTTTCCTCAAAGTAAACGTTTTGAAATGGTGTTTTTAATTAAAAACTTAATTCTTGTAATATTACTTCCATCTTATTTGACGGTTTACATTATGTAATAGGACTTTTATTATAAACAAAACTATTTGCTAATGACTTTCTTGTTGTAGTGATATTCCAACTTTGTGTTAAATAACAAACCAAAAAACTTTATTCACTACTTTTCCCGCCCAAAATACTTTTTTCCTTATTTTTGCAACCTCGAGTCAAGCAATCCAGCCTTTTCTAAAAATTAAGAAATAGACATTTTCCTTGTTGTATTACAATTTTATCCTAGTCTTATTACAATTTTAATTTTGCAATTTTATTCTAGTAAGAGCATTTTTCTATTAAATGGACTTTATTCGTGTAGTGTACGACTTATTTCTGAACTACTTGATTACTACTTGTGCAATATTCTGACTTCGTTCATATAATTATGCTTTTTTTTTTTTTCAATTTTTTTTTTTTTTTAAACACCACATGCACTAAAAGTCTGCCTTTAACCAGGAAGTAAAGCCTTATCCCAACATCCGGTTCCTTCTAACAGACCTCCCGTTTGGCAGGAGATTAGCCCCGGCCGCATTCCAGACGGCCAGCCCTTAAAAATCCAGCTGTCCCGTCCTGAGAGACGGTTCTCCCTTATCCATCCGAAATAAAGTCAACCCGCGCTGTCAGCAAGATGTCTGCGTTGAGCTCCGGTGAGACCAAGGGCTCGCTCTTTAAGTGGTGTCGCTCCGTTTTGCGGCCTTGTCTCGTGGTCTCTCTCAGGCCCAGTTTGTCTACAGACGTGTCTATTTTTGCCGCTCGCTCGGTGTCTGTGCGTGCTTTTCAGCAGTTCGTCTGAGTACGCACTCGAGATGGCACGTTGTACTATTTTGCCCCGCATGCCAACAAAAGCATTCCATAGGCGTCGGAGTCTTTATTGTTAGCGCTGCGTTTACTACAGCAGCCGTGCGTGTGTGGTGACGCTGTGTTCGAAATCGCTGTAATAAACATTGAAGCGCACGCACGTCCGCTGCGGTGACTGACGTGCAACGTTGACGTCAACGCTCACGCGTGTATAGGAAAACGGTTTTTGAGTTGAGTAGTTGTTTACTGAGGTGACAGATGCACACATTTTCGTTGATTTTAGGATTATGAAGGGAACGTTTTGGATAGCTGTCAACTTTAGCGACTAGCGCTGAAGAATTGAAGGAACTCAAATCAAGACCGCAGTGTCGTAAATTGCAATTTTAAAATCGCAAAGGCTGTAATTTGGGGGTAAAAAAAAAATGGCTTTGTTTTGGTTGGTTGGTAGGCTTTATTTTTTTTTAATATACATTTTATTTTTATTTTTTTATACAGGGGCATATTCTCCCATGTGTATTAGTCACTTTTTGTGTTGCGCAGATCTTTTTGTGTTGCGCAGATCCTCCCATCGACTTAAGCATGTCACTTACGCACCTTCATGAAATATACGCACCCTTAACTCTTTCACTGCCAGAGATTTTCCGACCCTCTTTTACCCTAACATTTGAAAAAAAAAATAGAAATATGCTGCAGGGATTGAATGGCTGGATTGTGAAAAGACTAATAAATACGTCGATGGCAGTGAATGAGTTGAGCATCTTTTCTCTTCTGGTTTTGAGTCACAGCCGCTGACGGCGGGAGATTTGATTCATGTTGAAGTACGCGGAGAGCAGGGGTGTTCCCAACCAATTACAGGTTGTTGTTTTTTTTTTTTTAATCTGTGAGGCGCATTTCCACATTCTGATGGGGGCATGGAGCTTTGAAGCGCAGATTAGAAACAACTACAGTCATTGTAATAATAGTGCCGTGAGTCATAGATTTTTAATCATTTGTTTGTACCGAATTTAAGTGCGTTGCTTGGCAACCCGATCAACTCTTACTCGCTCTGCACCCGGCTTCTATGCGTTCACTCATGAGCGCGGTATTCCGATTTAAATAACGTGTCCGCTGGAGTGACTGATGTGCAACTTTCATGAACGCATGCCGAAGAAAGTACCTTTTGAATATCTGCGCACTCTGTCATGAATGAAGTTCATCATTTTTGCAATGCACGTAACAGAAAAAACATTCAACACCAAGTAATTTTAGGCGTCGTCATAACTCATGCATGGAATTAAAGTGACATTTACAATGCTTTTAAAAAAAAAAAAAAAAAAAAGCAACTAAACATGCTTTGCCAACTCTCTCGTACGTACCTTTTAATGAATGATGTGCTAAAACAGGCAAACACTCCACATTAGTGTTGGCTGATGTCATGTTTTGACACAGACAGTCCCGGAGTCAGCACTCTGGAAATATCTGAAGTCATATTTGGAAGTAGGTGCACATGAAATATAGTTGGAAGCGAAAGCATGCTGCTCTGGTATCATTTTATGATACCCCCCCCCCCCCCCCCACCGCACACGCCTCCCCTTTCCCTCCCAACTCTGGCTTCTCACTAAGCCAGCTGGAGACAGAAGATGCGGAGGGAGCAGAGGGGGTGTACCATCCAAAAGCTACAGCGTTAAGTCCCTGCCGCTTGCCAGCTGTCTACTGTATATTGTGCCACAAACAGGAAGCTGGCGGCGCTAAAGCAAACAGTTACGGGAAACGAGACGACCGATGGGTGTAGGGGATGTGTGCTGGCCATCCATAATAATCGAGTGGCTGCGGATGGTAAAAGGTTTGCGAAGAGCAGACGTTAATCATCCAAAGGCAGCAAAAGAAATGTCACAATTGGGAAGGTGACCAACACAGTGGTGCCTTGAGGTTTGACAAGACAGACTTGGTTTTTCGATCGAGCCGTCGTTTATTGCAATCATTATTATTATTACTAATCATTAGTACAAACTGCACCACTTTGTTTTTTTAATATCTGCTCTTCAACCCAAACAGATTTTTTTTCAAGAATGTGTTCTATGCGAGCCTACTAGTTGAAACAAGGCATTCTGATAAATACTACGTTTGCGGAGTCAGAGTTAATCCACCTGTTTTTAGCTAGCTCAGGGGGCGGCCATTTTGTCACTTCTGTCGACTGAAAATGACATCACAACTACTCAGGGCTCAGGTAACGACCAATCACGGCTGACCTCTTTTCTGAAGCTGAGCCGCGATTGGTCGTTACCTGAGCCTTGAGTAGTTGTGATGTCATGCTAAGTCGACACAAATAACAAAATGGCCGCCCCCTGAGATGGCTAAAAAGGGGTGGATTTTGGTGCTTAACTCATATTCCACAAACAAGTGGGCCTATTCTTGAGAAAATATGTTTGGGTTGATTTCCCCACTTTAATGCTTACACGCAATGCAAACCGACATAGGGTAGCGAATAGCATCGATGGTTGTGGCGTTTAAGAAACGGTTATTTGAACACAGTGTAGCAACATAACTGTCCTGTCAGTGGACAGACCATGAGATATTCATGTCAACAACGTTGGAAGAACAGAATGCTATGAGAGGCGGAAAGTCTCGTTCCACGTTCGTCACTGCGTTGGCTTTTTACTCTTTAGTCCCTATTAGCAAAGTGACTCATTTTCCAAGCAGTAATGTTGCCTTTCCCACTTCCTAATGAGTGCACCATCAAAGCGCTGCATGACCTTTTAAGAGGGTAAAATGTGTAAACATTGTCTACTATAGGAACAAAATCATTCTAAATCCAAACATATTAAAGCTTTATAGAGATTCTTGATAATAATGATATTGTTAAATGACCGCCTTTCTATTTCTGTCGTTCAGGGGAAGAAAAAAAATCTTCAGGCTGAAAACGTTTATTCAAAATGTATGTACTCTGGTAATATTGACTCAAATCAAAATGCAACTTTGTTCTCAATAAGTCAAAAATGTGACTATTTATTTTATATTTATCTTAGTAATTTACTTTTACAGTGATGCCTTGGTTGACTTTTTTCCAAAGTCTGAATCAGGGCTGTGCAATTAATCGAAATTCAATTACGATTATTACACTCCACGATTACAAAATTGGCATAATCGTAAAAAACTATTATTAATGTGCATTTATAGCCACTGTTTGTATCCAAAAGGAAATTATGCTTGAGTTTATACATTTGCACTTTTTTTTTTTTTAAACTAATTTTATGAATTTTGTTTGGTCCCAAAGTAACTTACACAACTATAGTGTTTCAAAAAAATGTATTGTCTTTTTCATCTTATATTTCAACATTGTCCTGTTTGGTACCAAAAAAAATAAATGATCGTTTGAATAATCGTGATTTCAATTATTACCAAAATAATCGTGAACCACATCACTTTCATAATCGAGCAGCCCTAGTCTGAATCACGCTACTACCGGGATGTATTTCACCATCTATGTGAGCTTGTCTTTTTACATTTCGCCCTTTGAAGCACTTTGTGCCCACTGTCGGGGGAATCACGGCCTTTCAATCCCCTTCGCTGACTTGACGTCCGACTCGTTGTCTAGTAAGGGCGATGTTTCAAGGTAAAAACTCTGTGCCGCCTGCCTTGTTGGGCTGAAGTGCATCGCTCCAAGGTTGCTCAGCGACATGATCCGACGAAGGGCTTTTTGTTTGCGCCCCTTTGCGCACACAAAGCTTGTGTTTTGCTTCTCTTGGTCTTGATAGTGTCTGAGGGCCGCCCGTGCCGCTCGCTGCTGCCGTGTTCCTAATCAAATGTCAGCGGCACTCATCACCTTGGGAACGAGACAACACACAGACACTGTAGTGCATTCATGGCGTTGATGCTGAAAGTAGGTCGTGGGGCTGTTCATGCAAAACACTTTGATAGTCAGGGACACTGAAAAGAAATGATATATTTTGAAAATGCCGTAGCCAGGAAAGCAAAGTAGAAATATCAGAAGAATAAAGTGGTAATTTTTCAAGAAAAAAAATGTTATGGCAATACATTTTGAATATTATAAAAGAAATTGGGTTGTTATACAGTGGTACCTCTACTTACGAAATTCATTGGTTCTGGATGAAATTTCTTAGGGAGAAAATTTTGTAAGTAGAGACGCGTTTTCCATGTAAATGCCCTAATCCGTCCCAAGCCCCCCAATATTCAGACATAAATGTTTTCATAAAGCATGAAAACATGTAACAAATACATGGTACAATTAGAGTATTGCACAATGAATGAGAGTTGTGCATAATGTAAAAAAAAAAACAAAGAATAAAGAATAAAAATGATGGCGGTTTACCTTTTAATTGCTGTCCTCATCACTTTTTGCCCTCTTTGGTTCATGTTCTCTCTCAGAAATTGTTTTTGCCTGGCGTTTTGTAAACAACTGATTTAATAACGTGACGACTGTCATATTCTATCTATCCGCACACAGACACATACGGAAGAGGTCCCTCTTAGCCAATGGGATGCCAGGAAGATGCTAGGCTAGCCAATGGTAGAGCAGCTATGAGTATGTTGCGTTCAAGAAACTCCGGAGCTGCGAGTGGCAGCCCATACTGTATTTTTACCTTTCGTGTCTTGACATGTCTTTCGTAACAAGAGGCGATATTTTCCTGTTGAGGCGTTTCGTAACTTGAAAATTTCGTATGAAGAGACGTTCGTAAGTAGAGGTACCACTGTATTATTATTTCTGGTCGAAATCAGACCATTTTTTTTTTTCACTTTATTTTTCTTATGAAAAATTGCGGCCCACTCCATGGTTCAAGTTGCTTTTTATTATGGTGTCTTCATCCTTGTTTAGTGCTGAGAGGGTGGAGTTCCACATGGACTGGATAGTTTATTTTTCTTTGCTCTCAGTGGCATTCTAATCAGGCATTTTGCCTGGCCGTTCCCCCTTTCATCATGTCAGCCGCCCAGCAATTCTTGAAGGAAAAGGGAGGGGTCCACTTCAGAGAGAAATCGAATACTATAGAGGATCGTGCTGAGCTGTTTTTCTTATGTTTAAAGTGTCTCTTCTACGCCATATCCTGTCTGGCTACTTCCGAGACTTCCATTAGACACTTTATTAGGTACTCCTGTACTGCTCCGGTGGGATCCGTTACGCGCGTTTCTGAATGCTAATGTTGATGGATGCTGTCAGAGGGGTATTTAAAAATGTTAAATGTTTTTGTACTGAGAGAATAATTAATATATTAAAAACGTCTCACACTTTCAAATTTTATTTGTACTCATTCACTGCCATTGTCGTATTTATTTGTCTTTTCACGGTCCAGCCATTCAATACCAGGAATTTATTTATATTTTTTTCGAACGTAAGAGTAAAAGAGGGTCTGAAAATGTCTGGGAGTGAATGAGTTAAAAAAAAAAAAAAAAAAAAAACAGATTTCGTCGTCAACATTTCTCAAAAATGTCTTTTTTGAAATCATACAACTTGTTTCTTAAAGCGCTACTTTTAAACTGCAAATATATTTTTGTAATATTACAACTTTCTCACAACTTTACCCTAAAAATACCGCTTATGTCTTTTTAATATGACTTTAGCTTAGTAATATCTCAACTTAACAAAAAAAACTTTATTGCCTTAGTTTCTATTTCTCATAATAAATGTTATTCTTTGAATATTATCATTCACAAAATAATAAGAATCCTCCTATTGAACTTTTTTCTATTAAAAAAAAAAAGAATTCTAGGCTCATTCCTCACTAATCTGTCTTCTGAGGTCATGTTCAAACTCAAGTCTCAAATTTGACTCTAACAGTTGTTTTTTTTTTTTTTTTCGTTTTTTTTTTTTGTGACCACAGCGGCACTGCCCTTCATCATCATGACCATCGTCTTCAAACCTTACCAGAGGGGCGTGTACTGCGACGACGAAAGCATCAAGTACCCGCTCAAAGCGGACACAATCAGCCACAGCATGCTGGCCGCCGTCACCATCTCCTGCACGGTGGTCATTGTACGTTTTGAGCTACGGATGCTTTGGCAAAACTCACTCGCCCCACAAACTAACTTCCTTCTTTGACTCAGATCTCATCGGGAGAAGCGTATCTGGTGTACAGCAAAAGGATTTACTCCAATTCCGACTTCAACCAGTATGTGGCCGCCCTCTACAAGGTGGTGGGCACCTTCCTGTTCGGAGCCGCGGTCAGCCAGTCGCTAACTGACCTGGCCAAGTTCACCATCGGCCGGCCCAGGCCCAACTTTATGGCCGTTTGTGCGCCCAAAGTGTGCACGGGCTACATGCAGATAATCAATTGCACGGGCAGGCCTCAGGACGTCACAGAGTCCAGGTAGGACGACCGCCAGTAGGTAGATGGCATTATTCCTAAAAATACATAAATTAGTCATCATAATAATTAGGGATGTAACGATTCACCGATGCCACGATTTGATTTTCGATTTTCAGTTCTCGATTTTTGAGTCGATTTTTTTTTTTTTAGAAATCACTCCCGTGGTTGTCTCTGTGCGCTAGTGTGGTTCTGCAGCCATCCACAAATGCAAAACGGAAATGATGTTCGGCGCAAGCGCATGATTTGATCGACGCATTCAAAATGTGCTATGCATCTGGAATGGAAAAAAATGTAAAGAAATATTTTTTTAGAACTCTAAATTTGTATATTCTAATGACCTAAGGTATGTTGTCTTTTGTTAGGTGTTGCTGTATAGGGCTTGTGAGTGCTGAGATGTTCGAAATCGATTTTTAATCGATTTTCGATTAATCGTTACACCCCTAATAATAATAATAATGGGGCGGGGATGAGGCCGCCAAAACCAGTTTTATTTATTAACATGAAATTCGGTAGGCATGGCTATCATGAGTAGACCCACCAAAAAGTCTCAAGAAGCCATGCCTGGAAAGACATTGAAAGTCTGCAATTTTAGGCTCATTTTGGACACCTTCAAGAGATTTTAAAAATTCAAATTTCATTTAACGGCATGAATGTTGGTAGGCATGTTTATCAAGAGTAGCCCCACAAAAAAAAGTGTCAACGTCCCATCCTCAACAAGACACAGGAAGTCTGCCATTTTGGCTCAAATCGGCCATTTTGGCCGTTTTGATGGACTGGAAATATTGCCAAGCCAAGTTTTGAGAAATACTTTAAAGTAACACTGGAGAGATTCATTGGTCCACCATTGTGAGGGAGGGCAATGTACGGTATATATGCAACAGCTGCACAGCGCACACAATCGAGACGATTGATCGAGCACTGACCTTGTGGAGTTATTGGTTTCGTGTTAAACTATTTTTTTTAAATGAAAAGTTGCCCAAAATGACTCGTTGGGGTACGAGGGTCGATTGTTGTTGGTTGGAAGTATGAAGATGATTGATTTAAAAATAAATAAATAATACAATTTAAAAAAAAAAATAAATAAATAAATAAAAAAAAAGATTCCCATGATTCTTTCTTCTGTTTCCAGGTTGTCCTTCTACTCGGGCCACTCGTCTTTCGGCATGTACTGCATGCTCTTCCTCGCGGTAAGCAAAATTGATCACATGCTTGAATATTCTCATGTAAAAGTGCTTACAACTTTTAATAAGGGCGGGCGTGGTGGGTATTGATAATTGTCATTTCAAGAGCGAATGGTTAACGAATTCAACTCACAAGTCAAGCTACAACTGTACAATTTGTGGTTAACCACCCACTGTAAGATGTTGGAAACGTTTAAAGTTCCATCTTAGATGACCCCCGACAAACGTAGGATGATTGCCGAGCCCGCTCGTTTAATTGACGGCAATCTCCACGTGATGTGACATGTTTTAAAAGATTACACCTAATAGTCCCCGGATGGCGCATGCAGCAGACCTTCGCCTCAAAGCGTGATATGTTTTTTTTTTTTTTTTTTTTTCCTCCTCCAACATGGCGATAAGTTGAGTGGAAAAAAATGTGCAAGTTGTCAGCAATGACCTGCCTGCTTCCTTCCCGGCAGAGACGTGATGTGTTCCACTTGATTAGCCACACTAATAGCAGTGGCCAGTGTTCTTTGTCAATAGTGAGTCTGGACTTTTTGCATGGCAACGTAAGAGTTTTGCATCTTCACCAGCGGCCACTTTCAGTCTGGGCAGTTGCTAGCTTCAGATTCTGGGGAAAACATTTTTTTTTTAAAGTCATGGCCTGGACACAATTATCACTCTCTTATTTATTTAAAATGTTAAAGTCGACTTGTTTACAAGCTCCGGGTCGTGTAGTCCTATTTACTGTTCATTCAATAATCGACACAAATACAGCAGGTTAGCCGAGATGCATGATTGAAATGAAGTCAATTACAAATGAGGTCTAAATTGATTATTTAAAAAAAAAAAAGTATTAAAAATGAAAACAATCTGCATGATTTAGTACACTATTTCAAATTCAAATGAATATATTCAAATCCACATAAGGAGTACATACTTGTACATCCATTATAATTGATCAAAATATAAAATACAAGCAAATTAAATTACAAAGAACACAAATCAGTTTGAAAGAAATGATATGAAGGATAAATACATTGAAAATATCAAATGCATTTAAATACCAATACGCTTGAAATGAATTGTGCACTTGGTAAACCAATGAATTCAAATATAAAATATACATTATTAATTAAAATACAAATATATAAGGTTTAGAATGGTTCTCAAAACATCATTAAAATCTAAAATATAAATACATTCATGAAAATATAGTTATGAATAAGAATTGAGCATACATGATGAATTCATTAAAATGCCAAATAAATAATTGTAAGAATTAGTTTGATTAATAAGATTAAATACATATCGTCGCTGTCCTGTGAAAAACACTTATCCCCAATTTTGGAAACGTTTTAAATGTTCACTTTAATGCAATTTCTGCAACGCAGAAACATGATTCAGGTAAAAATAAGAAAGCGGAGAAAAAAAATGGAGATAAGTGTTTTTCACATGACAGCGACGATATGCTGAATCAAAGCAGAAATAAATACGGTTAAAAAAAATTGCAAACTAAAATTGTTGATTTGAAATGCAAATAAATTAGGTTAAACTACAATTCAAAATTATTCAATCCATATAAGGTGTTGCCATGATGATTAGCCCTATTCCGACTATTATATTTGTATTCACATCTTTTTTTTTTTTTTTTTTTTTGGGGTGTTACTATGCCGTAATGTATATTGGTCGACATCATTGTAAATGTGCAGCACCTGCACGGCTGTGAATCGCTTCCCCCCCCCCCCCACTGTGACTGCCAGTCGACGCGTTGGCCCACAGAGGCAACATATGACTTTAGAAGACCGAAAAGCAACACGTTGATTTTTTTTTTTATTTTTTATTTTTCTCTACTGGCCTCCCGGCTGATAGCGGTCGACCGACTAACTCTCGCTTGCTTTCCGTGGCCGCCCGCAGCTGTACGTGCAGGCCCGGCTGGTGGCCAAGTGGGCTCGACTCCTGCGGCCCACCGTGCAGTTCTTCCTGGTGGCCTTCGCCGTCTACGTGGGCTACACGCGCGTCTCCGATTACAAGCACCACTGGAGTGACGTGCTGGTGGGGCTGCTGCAGGGGGCGCTCGTCGCCGCGCTCAACGTAAGCGCGCAATACACGATTGTGACAGCTGTTCATAACGAGTCTGGCATGCGGCACTGCTAGCTTGTATGTACATGTGTACAAATATTTTTATAAAAATTATTAGGAAGTTATTTGGCGGGGGGGCGGGCTATGCAATTTTTGCTATTGCTTGCGAATAGGGCGAATCCACTGCAATAGCATTGTATTTTTTTATTATTTTTTTTTCACAAAAATCAACTCGCTCAGAATTTTAATATTATTGTATATGATTCCAAAGCCGCCCCCCCAAAAATTATTAGCCCTACTCATGTTGTAGTATGGGGCAGTATTAGACCCAGTGTAAGTACAACAACAACACGACACAACAACAAGACATGTCTGCCATCTGGTGGTGATTGGAGATATTACAACTTAAAAACTGCACCCCTGCATATTTACATTTTTTTTCCAATATTTTTCGTATTTTGGATTTTTCACGGTTTTTACATGATTCCCCCCCCCATCATTGTCCTCCATTATTTTCTTTCTTCGACCTTTTCGTATTTCAGTTGGAAGTGTAACACTTGCTTTTAATATCAGTTTAGTTTAAAGATGCGAAGACAATATCTGCCATTATTCCCAAAAAATCAAAACCTGATGATATATATATATATATATATATATATATATATATATATATATATATATATAATTATATATATATATATATATAATTATATATATATATATATAATTATATAATTATATATATATATATATATAATTATATATATATATATATATAATTATATATATATATATATATAATTATATATATATATATATATATATATATATATATATATATATATATATATATATATATATATATATATATATATATATATATATATATATATATATATAATTTTTTGTAGCGAGACTGGGCGGGATTGTCCACATCAGACCGTGCTTAACACATTTCTCACCACAGGAATATGTTGGCTTCTAGTCTGCTCGCTGTTACATTTCATCTAGACGGGAAGTGAGTAGGGAGAGAAGTGTGACTTGACGCGCACGCACACACCCTTGACTGAACCTCAAACCATTCTTCTCACTTTATGCAGCTGCAACTCTTTGTTTGGAATGACACTCAGCACCATCTTGTGGACGTTACCGAGTGTCTGATGGTGATGGTGATGGTCATCATTTAACAAGAAGAAAAATTGTATTAAAAAGTACATTGAATAGAATGAAAAAGAAATTTACCAAGAAAAAAATGATTTGCAATGCGAATAAAAGGTCCTAATTTGTGAGAGAAAAAAAGTCTGAATATTTCGAAGAAAAAAAATATTCAATATTAGTCAAAAATTAAAATTTTGCTATACTAAGGACTAAACTAACTACCAGTAGTCTAAATTATTTAAAACACACACACACACACACACACACACACACACACAGTTTACGACAAGAAAGTTGAGGCTTTGCAAAAAAAAAAGTAATTTTCTATATAGAAAATTTGTAATTTACTGAAAAAAAAAGTCTGAATTTTGTATTGACAAGTTTGTGAGAGAATTCAATTTTCCAAGAAGAAATAAGACAATTCTATCGATAAAAGGTAAATTCTCCAAAATTGTAAAAGTAAAAATTTGGGGGAAATGAAATTTGCAATTGTGCAAGAAAAAGTACATACTTTTCTGAAAATACATTTTTAGTATTACAAGAAAAAAAAATGTTTTGCACAAAAAAGTATTAAGAAGAAATTGTAAGTTTCATGTGGAAAAGTCTGAATTTTTCTAAAAGATATAAAAGAAAAAAAACAATCAGAATTTAAAGGCAATCTATTTTTTCATTCAATCTAATTTTATTTACTTGAATCAGTACTGCAGATATTTTTTTAATTATGATGGGGGGAAAAGTTGGAAAAAAATCAAAGACA